>NC_041230.1:54378462-54378903 GCF_002837175.3 Physeter macrocephalus | reverse complement strand
CAACAACATTCGCATTATAGGGGTCCCAGAAGGAGAAGAGAGAGAGAAAGGACCAGAGAAAATATTTGAAGAGATTATAGTCGAAAACTTCCCTAACATGGGAAAGGAAATAGCCACCCAAGTCCAGGAAGTGCTGTGAGTCCCATACAGGATAAATCCAAGGAGAAACATGACCAGACACATAGTAATCAAATTGGCAAAAAATTAAAGACAAAGAAAAATTATTGAAAACAGCAAGGGAAAAATGAAAAATAACATACAAAGGAACTCCCATAAGTTTAACAGCTGATTTCTCAGCAGAAACTCTACAAACCAGAAGGGAGTGGTATGATATACTTAAAGTGATGAGAGGGAAGAACCTACAACCAAGATTACTCTACCCGGCAAGGATCTCATTCAGATTTGATGGAGAAATGAAAAGCTTTACAGACAAGCAAAAGC
>NC_041230.1:54377317-54377655 GCF_002837175.3 Physeter macrocephalus | reverse complement strand
GAGATCGCTAAAGAAATCAAAGAGGAAATCAAAAAACACCTAGACGCAAATGACGATGAAAACACGACGATCCAAAACCTATGGGATGCAGCAAAAGCAGTTCTAAGAGGGAAGTTTATAGCTATACAAGCCTACCTCAAGAAACAAGAAAAATCTCAAGTAAACAATCTAACCTTACACCTAAAGGAACTAGAGAAAGAAGAACAAACAAAACCCAAAGTTAGCAGAAGGAAAGAAATCATAAAGATCAGAGCAGAAATAAATGAAATAGAAACAAAGAAAACAATAGCAAAGATCAATAAAACTAAAAGCTAGTTCTTTGAGAAGATAAACAAAAT
>NC_041230.1:54376072-54376433 GCF_002837175.3 Physeter macrocephalus | reverse complement strand
CTTAAAATTTGTATGGAGACACAAAAGACCCCGAATAGCCAAAGCAGTCTCGAGGGAAAAAAACGGAGCTGGAGGAATCAGACTCCCTGACTTCAGACTATACTACAAAGCTACAGTAATCAAGACAATATGGTACTGGCACAGAAACAGAAACACAGATCAATGGAACAAGATAGAAAGCCCAGAGACAAACCCATGCACCTACAGTCAACTAATCTATGACAAAGGAGGCAAAGATATACAACGGAGAAAAGACAGTCTCTTCAGTAAGTGGTGCTGGGAAAACTGGACAGCTACATGTAAAAGAATGAAATTAGAACACTCCCTAACACCATACACAAAAACAAACTCAAAATGGATT
>NC_041230.1:54362697-54375322 GCF_002837175.3 Physeter macrocephalus | reverse complement strand
CCTCACACCAGTTAGAATGGGCATCATCAGAAAATCTACAAACAGCAAATGCTGAAGAGGGTGTGGAGAAAAGGGAACCCTCTTGCACCTTTGGTGGGAATGTAAATTGATATAGCCACTATGGAGAACAGTATGGAGGTTCCTTAAAAAACTAAAAATAGAATTACCATATGATCCAGCAATCCCACCTCTGGGCATATACCCAGAGAAAACCATAATTCAAAAAGACACATGCAGCACTATTTACAACAGCCAGGTCATGGAAGCAACCTAAATGCCCATCGACAGACGAATGGATAAAGAAGATGTGGTACATATATACAATGGAATATTACTCAGCCATAAAAAGGAACGAAATTGAGTCATTTGTTGAGACGTGGATGGATCCATAGACTGTCATACCGAGTGAAGTAAGTCAGAAAGAGAAAAACAAATATCATATATTAACGCATGTATGTGGAACCTAGAAAAATGGTACAGATGAACCGGTTTGCAGGGGAGAAGTTGAGACACAGATGTAGAGAATAAACGTATGGACCCCAAGGGGGGAAAACCTCAGTGGGGTGGGGATGGTGGTGTGCTGAATTGGGTGATTGGGACTGACATGTATACACTGATGTGTATAAAATTGATGACTAATAAGAACCTGCAGTATAAAAAAACACACAAACAAAAAAAAAACTAATACTAAGAAAAAAAATAATAATAATCTACAGCTAACACTAAGCTCAACGGTGAGAAGCTTAAAGCTTTCCTGACTAAGGTCAGGAACAAGGCAAGGATGTCCTCTCTCACCACTCCTTTTCTACGGTGTACTGGAAGTTCTAGTTAATGCACAAGAAAAGAAAATTAAAAATATACATATTGCGAAGGAAGAAATAAAACTGTGTTTGTTCACAGATGACATAATTGTCTATGTAGAAAATCCAAAAGAACTGACAAAAACATAAACACTGCAGGGACCAATAAGCAATTATAGCAAGGTTGTAGAATACAAGGTTAATAGGCCAGAGTCAAGCACTTTCCTATATACCACAACATGCAAGTGGGATTTGAAATTTAAAACACAATACCGTTTACATTAGCACCCCCGAGATGAAATACTTAGGTAAAAGTCTACCAAAATATGTATAAGTTCTGTATGACAAAACCCACAAAACTCTGATGAACAAAATCAAAGAACTAAATAAATGGAGAGATATTCCATGATCATGGATAGGAAGACTCAATATTGTCAAGATGTCAGTTATTCCCAGGTTGATGTACAGATTCAATGTAATTCCAATTCAAATCCTAGGAAGTTATTTTGTAGATATCGAAAACTGCCTGTAAAGTTCACATGGAGAAGCAAAAGACCCAGAATAACCAACTCAATATTGAAGGGGGACTTGAGGACACGGGGAGGGGGAAGGGTAAACTGGGACGAAGTGAGAGAGTGGCATGGACATATATACACTACCAAACGTAAAAAAGATAGCTAGTGGGAAGCAGCCGCGTAGCACAGGGAGATCAGCTCGGTGCTTTGTGACCACCTAGAGGGGTGGGGTAGGGAGGGTGGGAGGGAGACGCCAGAGGGAGGAGATATGGGAACATATGTATATGTATAACTGATTCACTTTGTTATAAAGCAGAAACTAACACACCATTGTAAAGCAATTATACTCCAATAAAGATGTTAAAAATAAACAAATAAATAAAAACACCCATAAAGACAAAAAAAAAATATTGAAAGGGAAGAAGAAGATGACCCTACCCAAATTCATGACTCACTCTAAAGCTACAGTAATCAGGACAGTGTGGTACCGGCAAAAGAATAGACAGATCAATGGAACACAAGTAAAAAGCCACACATTAGACCCCCATAAATATAGGCAATTGGTCTTTGGTTAAGGAGCAAAGGCAACACAATGGAGCAAAGACAGTCTCTTCAACAAATGGTGCTGGAACAACTGGACATACACACGCAAAAGAATAAACCTGGACACAGTCCTTACACCCTTCACAAAAGTTAACTCAAAACGGATCACAGACCTAAAAGTAAGACATAAAAATAAAACCTTCTAGAAGATGACATAGGAGAAAACCTAGATGACCTTGATACAATGCCAAAGGCATGACCTATGAAAGAAATAATAATAAGCTGGACCTCATTAAAATTAAGATCTTCTGTTCTGTGAAAGACACTGTCAAGAGAAGAAGACAAGCTCAGACTGGGAGAAAATACCTGGAAAAGACGCATCTGATAAAGGACTGTTATCCACAATAGACAAAGAACTCTTAAAACTCAACAATAAGAAAACAACCTGGGGGCTTCCCTGGTGGTGCAGTGGTTAAGAATCTGCCTGCCAATGCAAGGGACATGGGTTCAAGCCCTGGTCCAGGAAGATCCCACGTGTCGCGGAGCAACCAGCCCGTGCACCAGAACTACTGATCCTGAGCTCTAGAGCCCGCAAGCCACAGCTACTGAGCCCGCCACAACTACTGAAGCCCATGCGCCTAGAGCCCGTGCTCCACAACAAGAGAATCCACGACAATGAGAAGCCCGCGCACAGCAACGAAGACCCAACACAGTCAAAAATAAATAAATAAATTTATAAAGAAAAAAAAAAAGAAAACAACCTGTACTCAGCCATAAAAAAGAATGAAATAATGCCATTTGCAGCAACATGGAGGGACGCAGAGATTGTCATACTAAGTAAAGTAAGTCAGACAGAGAAAGTGATATCGTATGATATCACTTATATGTGGAATCTAAAAAAAAATGATACAAATGAACTTATTTACAAAACAGAAACAGACTCACTTCAAAAACAAACGTGTAGTTACCCAAGGGGACAGCAAGGGTTGGCGGGGGGTGGGGAAGAGATAAATTAGGAGTTTGGAATTAACATATACACACTACTATATATAAAACAGATAACCAACAAGGACCTACTGTATAGCACAGGGAACTATACTCAGTATCGTGTAATAACCTATAATGGAAAAGAATCTGAAAAAGCATACATATACATACACACGTATAACTGAATCACCTTGCTGTAAACCTGAAACATTGTAAATCAACTACACTTCAATAAAAAAACAGAAGTTAAAAACAAACTAAAACAATCCAATTAAAGAATGGGCCAAAGGAATTCCCTGGCGGTCCAGTGCTTAGGACTCCGAGCTCTCACTGCCAAGGGCCTGGGTTCAATCTCTGGTTGGGGAACTAAAATCCCACAAGCCGCGCGACAAGCCAGAAGAAAAAAAACATGGGCCAAAGACCTGAACAGACCCCTCACCAAAGAAGACAGACAGACGGCAAACAAGCATCTGCAAAGATGCTCCCCATCCTATGTCGTCAGGGAACAACAAGCCAACAATGAGATACCACTACACACCTGTGAGAATGGCCCACATCCGGAAACGGACACCACCAAACGCTGGCGAGCCCGTGAGGAGACAGGAACTCTCATTCATTGCCGGTCAGAGTGCAAAACGGTGCAGCCACTTTGGAAGACGGTTGGGCATTTTCGTACAAAACTAACCATCCTCTTGTCACATGAGCTAGCAATTGGGCCCCTTGGTATTTACTCAAAGGCGCTGAAAACTTATGTCCACGTACAAACCTGCACGTGGATGTTTACAGCAGCTTTATTCATAACTGCTGAAACTTGGAAGCGACCCAGATGTCCTTCAGTAGGTGAAGGGGTGAATAAACTGTGAAACACCCAGGCAGTGGAATATTATTCAGTGTTTAAAAGAAATGATCCGTTGAGCCAGGAAAAGACACGGAGGAATCTTAAATGCATATGACTAAGTGACAGAAGCCAATCTGAAAAGGCTACAGACTGCATGATTCCAAGTCTGTGACATTCTGGAAAGGTAAACTATGGAAGAAAATAAAAAGATCAAAGATCAAATATTGCCAGGGGTATATGTGAGGGGAGAGATGAATGGTTGAAAAGATCGGTGGTGGCCAGGGGTTGGGGGGAGGGAGGGGTGGACAGGTGGAGGGCAGGATTATAGGGCAGTGAAACTACTCTGCAGGAGACTATAAAGGTGCATACACGTCATTACACATCTGTCCAAACCCACAGAATGTTCAAGACCAAGACTGAGACCTAATGTAGACTTTGGACCGGGGTGATGGTGGCGTGTCAGTGCAGGGTCATCCTTGGTAAATTCTCTGAATATGCTTGTGTGTAGAGTTTTGTGGAACCCATGTTAATATTTTACACATGCAAGAAAAAAAGGATGGAGTGGTAACTCTCAACAGATTCTAGATAGAAACAAAAGAACCAAACCGTGTTTCACATGAGTAACGTTCGGGCAGGGAAAACTCACCCACGTAATTTTTGAACAGCCTTCTAATTAAAGACAAAAAGAAATGTAAGCAATATTAAAGTCTGGTTAATAGGTTTGTTTTTCACAGTGGTGTGGGTTAGCAATTCTGAAACTATTTTCTGTGATTCTAGGACTGAGCACAGAAGCAAATACGTGGAGGCCAGTGGAAGCCAGGTTCTTTGCTCTCGGAGGAGGGAGCGGCGGGCATGGAAAAGGGGACAGCAAGAGTGCACCGGTGGTTCAGGACGCAGGTGGAGGTGTCGGCGGGAAACGCGTGATGTGTGTGCAAACACTACGGGGAAATGCGGATGCAGGCGTGTCTTGCCCCCTCTCTTCTCCTCCCTCCTCCCTCTCCTCCTCCCTTCTCTCCTTGCCTCCGTGCAGCCACAGAGAAGCCTTAGAAGCAGAGGCACAGTGGCAGCAGCCACGCCCAGCACCAGATTCTGGTTTCCAGATAGACCACTCGCCACTAAAGGGAGGCTTCTTGGGGAAAACGCCAGCTTGAAGGGCTGCGACAGAGGACGCCCAAGATGAGCTGGGAATGCCTTTGTTTTTGCCAGAAAATAAGGGAGTGTTTGAAGTATGATGGGAACGTGTCAAAGGGACAGAGCCCACCGGCCAAATCTGGGACAATTTGGGCGTCAAACTGTATCAGTAATGGATTACAACCCACAAATATATAAAAACCCATGAATCCATACTGATATAAGTATACAGATGAAAACATAAGTGGGAGGAAAGAAGATCTCCTCCCATGGTAGAAACCCCACTAGTGCATGTCAAAGAAATGACAGAATTGGAAAATCGCAGTTTATGAAGCTCAGGACATTTGTACGTTCCGAAAGCATCTCACTGAGTAGTTATCCATCACTATGGACAGGCAGGCTAAAGACTGGCTCCCAAAGACACATCGGGCCCTAACGCCCTCACCTGGGAGTGCATCCTACACAGAGAAAGGGTCTTTGCAGATGTGAGTGAGTGATCTAAAGGTAAGGAGAATTTCCTGGGCCCTGACTACAATCGTTTGTATCATTTTAAGAAGGAGGCACAGGGTCTCCCTGGTGGCGCAGTGGTTGAGAGTCCGCCTGCCGATGCAGGGGACGCGGGTTCGTGCCCCGGTCCGGGAGGATCCCACGTGCCGCGGAGCGGCTGGGCCCGTGAGCCATGCCCGCTGAGCCTGCGCGTCCGGAGCCTGTGCTCCGCAACGGGAGAGGCCACAGCGGTGAGAGGCCCGCGTACCGCAAAAAAAAAAAAAAAAAAAAAAAAAAGGAGGCACAGCCTGTGGTGACACGGATGTGAGCCCAGGAACACCCGGACCCCCAGGAGCTAGAAGGGGCAGGAGGGACCCTGGCCTGGATTTCTGACTCTGGCCTCCAGGACTTGGAGGGAGTAGATTTCTATTCTTTTGAGACTCCGTGTCTGTGGTGCTTTGTTACAGCAGCTGCAGAAACCTCATACGACTGCCGCCTCCCAGTGGAGAAACCTGTGGGCCCCGTTCAGCAGGTTGTCAGTTGCCATGACAGCAAGGGGCCCCCGGGCATCCAGTGCCTCAGGTTGTGGGTCGGGACACACCGAGGGGCGCCACCTGCCTCACTTGCTGCCATTCCCGCCGCAGACTTCCAGCGGAATCTCAGCTCCAGAGGCACCGGGCACGCCAGCAAGGGGCATCCGACCTGTCAGCCCCCCGCAGAGCCCCCGCGTCCCTGTGTGGAGACGAGAACAGACCGAGGCTGAAGGAGGACAAAGAGCCGGGCGACGCGTGTAACACTGGCTCCGGGTCGGTTCCCAGACCAGGAATAACTTTTTCTTTTTTCTTTTTTGCTATAAAGGGCCTTAATGGGAAAATAGGCAGGATGTGAACAAGGTCTGTAGATTAGATGTTAATTTTTCAATCTCAAAAGTTGAGCCATGGTCATGGAAGGGGCTGTCCTTGGGCCGAGGAAACATGCCTGAAGTATTTGGGGGTGAAAATGAACGAAAATTTCCAGGGGAGGCGCCCAGACCTGCGTCCTGTCCTGCTTCCCCCGGGTGGCACATCTGCCCAGGACGCACGCCTGCACCCCTTCCTGGGGCAGCAGGGTCCTTACAGATGCCTGCACCCAGGGCCAGGCAGTGCCCTCACCCCGCCCCCCACGTGTGGGCTATGGGGACTGGCGCCCCTCGGCCACCCCGGTGCCCCCCTCCCCGCCCCAGGACCCTCCACGGCCCCAGCCCCATTCCTCCTTGGAACATTCTTGAGGCTTGGCTCTGCTGCGGACTTTCCTTGGTTTTCAGGCCCGCTTTCCAGATCTGTGTTAAACCCATCATTTATCTGGCCTGTGCGCGCCCCGAGAGACACCACTCTTCCCCTCGACGCCGGCTCAGGAGACCCAGCTTCCTCTTCACAGAGGAGGAGGGGTGGTGCATCCCCGAGGCCCTGCCCTGGCCACGGCAGGCGCTGGGATGGGAACCCCCGACCCCGTCCCCGTCGCCTGTTACGTGCGGGGCCGGCTCCGGCCGTTCTCTCTCCTTGCGCAAACCTCTCTGGGGACTTCCTGCATGACCCCAAGGCCCCTGACCGCCCCCTTCAGCATTGCCACACCGGCGCTCAGCGCGTTACACTGACGTGAAGGGAAAGGCCGTGACGCGGGTGGTGGACTGTTAATGGCTGCTGACCAGGGGATCAGAACCCTGAAAAACGGCTCTTGCGAAACAGCCCAAATGCGGGGACTCTGCTTGGCAACAGATTTCTAGGCACAGAGATGCCCCAGGAAACCTTCTCCGGCTCCCCCCGCCCGGGGGGCCCCTCAGATCTCCCCGAGGACACAGGGAAGTGATCAGGGGCCAGGAGACGCTGACTTTGTTTCGGGAACACTTTCCACTGCGGTTTGAGGTTATGTATTCGGATATGATTTTCCTCGTTCACCATTTATTTTCTTAAAGTAACCAGCTCCCTCAGATTCTCGCGGCCAAGAGCTTCGAGGACGTCAGGGGTGAAATCGGGGTGCTGGGGAGGTTGCAGGCTTTGGGCGAGGCTGCCTGCCCTGTCCTCCAGCAGGACAGGGCAAGACTCTGTGCCCTCAGCAACGCCTCCGAATGTGCTCCCCACTTTCCACATTAGAAACCAAGAGCTGGCCCCACTCCGGTTTCTGTTGGACGCCGGCAGCCCACCGCCCGCCAGCTTCCTGGACGCTGGGAGGCCGGTGCCAGCACCCAAAGTGGAACTCCTTCGCTTCACAGCAACTGCTCCACTGCCCGTGTCGGGCTGCTCCAGGTCTGTGGGGTGACGGTGAGAAGCTGCAGACTTCTGAAAAGCACGTGGCGGGCCCCACCCCGTGGCCACCAGCTTCCAACAGCCGAGTCCAATCGAGCGGGGACCATAGCAGAGATGCCTAAACACCCCGAAACAGACCAACCGCCCCACTCTGTCTGCACCTTGTGCCTGGTTCCCTCTTACAAAGGTGATCCTGAGCTCTGGCCAAGGAAGCCTCTCGTCTGTTGGAGAAAATCCTTCAGAAGCTTGAAGCGGAACCTCTCTTCCCTCTTGTCCGCCCGCCTCGCCCTGGACAGTTTTCTGCGCCGAAGGGCAGGAGGGCCTGATGTGAGCGGCTGGAGAGCAGCAGAGGGGCCGCACGCAGGCCCACAAAATTCTGCTTTGCTCTGGTTCCCGGGAACCTCGGGGCCAATGCTCTGGTCGCCTCTAGCCACTCTGAGGGGCCAGGACGCACTTCCTAAAAAATTCTTCTTTCTTAAAAATTCATACTTGTTACGGGGTGAATTATGTCCCCCCCCCCCAAATACATGCCCAAGTCCTAACCGCCAGCACCTGTGAATGTGACCTTATTTGGAAACAGGGTCTTTGCGGACGTGATGAAGTCAAGACGAGGTCGTCAGGTGGGCTGTAAACCAACGACTGGTGTCCTCATTAGAAGAGGGAGACTGGAAGGCGCAGAGACACAGAGAAGGAGGCCACGGGAGGACAGGGGCAGAGTCTGGAGGGAGGCGGCCACAGGCTCCAGGACGCTGGAGCCCCCAGGAGCTAGAAGAGGCAGGAGGGACCCTCCGCTGAGCCTCCTGAGGACACTCGGCCCGCTGACACCTTGACTTTGGACTTCCGGCTCCAGGACTGTGAGAGGATAGACTTCTGTTGTTTGAAGCCCCTGGTGCACGGTCATTTGTCACGGTGGCCCCAGGACACTAGCACGAGGCCCTGCTCGGTTGAGCTCCCACGAGGACTGAAGACACTGAAGTGTGGGTGAGACCCGGGCACACCCAGTGCCCCCGGGCAGCAGGCTGATGGCGGAGGCTCCAGGGCACGGACGGAGATGGTAGCCCCCAGCTGAGGCTCTCGGGCATCCGGGCCAGGTCGCAGCCCCTGTGGATGCACCCTGCCTCCCCTCCGCCTCCCTCTCGGCTCCGACTCCCTGGTGGCAGACCGGAACCTTCCTCTTGTTCCCAAAGTACCACTCAGGCTGCCCTTGTCACAGGGCACTTTACCCAGCTGTGCGAGGCTGCAGCGCTGCTCAGCGAGGCCCCGTACAGCGCAGGACACGTGCCGCACGCCAAGGGCCACACGGGCAGAGACCCCTCCTGGGGCCGTCATCGCACACCCCTGTCCCCGTCACCTCCGCGCCCCGGGTGCTGGCCCAGGGAGACTCCCTCGGGGACAGGGTGGGGCCTGAGGACATCTAAGCAGGCAGGAGGATGAGCAATGACACACGCCCCTCGGGGCTGCGCTGGAATTGCAAGCTCGGCCGTGTTCCCCCAAGTTCCTCCCCAGAACCGTAAACCCGTTCTGTGCCTCAGGTTCTAAGAGGAGATGAACCTGGATCCTTCGGGGCCAGAGCAAACGCGTCCTGCTGGGTGGCTCCGTCGGGGACGAGGGCACCAGGTGAAGGATGACACGTCACCTGACGCAGGTACACAGGGCACCTGGCCCCAGCTCGCCGGGTGCAGCTGACCCGACCACCCGACCTCGGGAACCTCGGGGACGCTGAGCGGGGCTCACCGGGGCCTCCACGCCTACACGCGGCCGGGCGGCTGGAGCCCAGCCCCTAGGCTGGGGCTGCAGGCACCTCCCGAGCGGCGGCGAAGCTCGGTCCCTTCTACGTGGCCTCGCCACGTGGGCTTATGGGACGTGATGCCACCCTCACCTCACACGGAATGAGACAGCAGCCAACGCACACTGTGGGTCACTGGGTCCCGGGCCCCTGAGCTCTGCTAGGAGCTCCCTGAGGCTGCCTTTCCCTGGGTTAGGCGCTGCCCTCTGGGGACTCTGAGATGCAAATCTCCCCGGAGGGGCACTGGAGGGGCCGCTAGTTTGGGGAGTCTGGGGGGAAGGGAGGGGGTGGGGGAGATACCGGAGGAGGCAGGGAGGGGAGAGGCCAGCGGGCAGGCGGCGTGAGGCCAGCAGGGTCTGTCGGCCAAGAGCGCGGAGCTAGCAGCTTGGGGCTCAGGCAGAGCCCCGCCCACCAGCAGCCACGGCACTTCTGGGAAATTCTTAGCCTTTCCAAGCCTCAGTTCCCTGACTGGTAAAACATGGGGCCAATGCAAGCGACCGGGGGAGCCACGCCCGCCATGCCCGCCAGGCGTCGCGCTGCTCGGGACCTCTGGGGTCCCTCCGAGACAGGCGCTGTTTTCACCCCGCTGTCCACTGCAGGGGTTGCAAACTGTGGCCCACGGCCAAGTCTGACTTGTGAACTGACTGGTCTCCAGCCCTGCATTTGTAAAGAAAGAAGCCGCAAAGCAAGAATAAGTGACAAAAGCGTATCTACCATTTGGCCCTTTTACAGAAAAGAGCTGCTGCCTGGTCCAGACGGGTGAGCTGGGGCACAGAGCAGGCTGCTGGCTCACAGGGCCAGGGAGACGCGCGCTGCTCGGCGGGGACCACGACCGCGCTGGCGCCCGGGGGCGTCTGTGGACACGGCAGGGGCGCAGAACGGCCCAGGCCCTGCCAGTGACGGTGTGCTCGGATGGACCGGCCCCCCATCGCACACACAAGGGACTCACTCTGGCCCCAAGGCCAGGGCCACCGGTCCCCCTCCTTTCTCTGGAGCAGCTGCTGAGGACGGCGTCAGGGGCGTGGGCCTGAGCGTGGGCGGAGGGCACCTGTGGGAGAACCTGACGAGCTGACGGCTCTTCACGCCCAGAGACTAGGCGTCAAGGCTCTCAGAAAACTGGAAACACGTCTTGTTTGTTAGGATTTTTCTCCAAAGTCTCATCCCACGCCATGGCTTTAACAGCGAGACCAGGCAGAGTAAACTGGCTGCCCTTACCCGGCCGTGCCGTGCCATCCAGCCCACGGCCACGCAGTCGACAAGCAGAGGCCCGGCCGGCCGTTCAAAAATACTTCCTTGTACCGCAGACCACTGGGCCAGTGACGGAGAGCGGGTCGGTCCTCCTGCTGAGCTCGGCTGCGGGAGCAGAGAGACCGAGGGCTACAGAGGATGCGCTCTTCCCGGTGGGCCTCCGGTTCCGGCGACACAGGGCAGGGAGCCACCCTCTGAACGTGGGAGCGACGGTTTCTTGGCCTCCCAGGCTCCAGGGAAGGCTTCTGTCCGAGCCCCAGAGGCAGTGCCTGGACACAGAGTCGCCCCTCTTCCCGGGGCACCTTGGAGAACCAGGCACGTCCCTGCTGAGCCTGCTCCCGGATTCCAGCTCCTCCGGGAACGCCTGCCAGGGTTCGGCGGTGCCGGCGCTGCATGCCTGCCCCATCACCGATCCCTCACTTCGTGCACGTGTCCCTGTCACCCGCCTGTCGCCTCCCCACGGGCGGGAACACCTCCCCTGGCTTGCTGACAGCCCCACTGCCGGCGGATGGGACCCGGAGGGGCTGGCCCAAGAGCGCGGCCCGAGCGGCAGGGGACGGAGGCGGGCGTGGTGAGCGTGTGCGCGCCGTCTGGGACCCAGCCCAGTCTCAGGGCCGCGGGGCTGGGAACCGCCCGGCACTTCAGCCTGGCCCCTCGCGGCCCCCGCGCCCCTCTGCTCGTCTCCCTTTTGACTTTTCCACCCAAGAAAGACGAGGACCCCGAGAGCTCGCTCTGGCCAACCAAGAACACGCCCGTGGACCCGCTCGCGGGCTCCCCACCCCCGCGGCCTCCAGGGCCACGCAGCTCCTCGCTGTTCCGGGCCGAGGCAGCTTCCCAGGGTCAGCGAAGCAACGCAGGAAGGACGGGGTGACCGGAGGGTTTCTAAGGCCCTGAAGCCGTGCTCTGCCCTCCCGTCTGCGCCGTGCTGGAGGCCATCGTCCCTTCCCAGACACCGCAAGCCGAGTGTCGCCTGGGGGAAGCAGGAGCCCTGACATCAGACCCTATTTTGCTGTGAAAATCTGGGTGGTCACGGGCCGCTCACCAAAGAATGCCCAGGGAGAGCAGCCACGCCTTTCCTCCCCAGCAGCCAGCACCGCAGGCTGGAGACGCCGCTCACGGCCGCACACTTGCAGCAGCCTCGGGGGCCGGAGGCTCGGGGCGGGATCCTTCCCGGCCGGGCCCCTCCTACCACAGAAGACGAGGGCACCCAGGGGCTGGGCGGCCTCTGGCCATGACCGCTGCTCTCATCTGTCACATGCTTGCCCGGCATTGGCTGGATTTTTCCTCTGAAAACACCTCTTTCATAATGAAAGGTCTCATCTTTTCTGGAAGCTCCATCGTCCACTGTCACGTGGGCCTTTCGTCGCGGGGCTGTCGGACGCGGGGACCCACGGGAGGCCGCTGGGGACAAGCTCACAGTTGCAGAGCTGCCCGGGCAGGCCGGGCAGGTGCCCTGCAAGGCTCCCAGACCAAGGAGCCTGGGGCCCCAGGGCCGCCGTGCTGTGGCCGTGAACCCACAAGCGCGTGCGCCCGGGACCCGTCTATGTGCCTGGCAGGTGCACAGCCACTGACAGGCAGCCCTTAGAACGTCATGTGCGGCCGCTGCCGAGGAGCCGGCCGGGGTTCCTCGTGCAGCCTGGACCGTCCCTGCGAAGCCAGACTGGGAAGCCCAGGAGGAGGCATTTTTCGGGGAGAGGGAGGGCCAGGCCTGGGCCATCAGGCCACAGCACAGAACCTGGTGCGCCCCAAAGGCACCAAGGGGAGCCCCTGTGGGACCTGGGCTGACACCGGTCACCGAGGAGACAGCAGCGTTCCTGTAAGTAGAACGAGCGCGATAAAGAGAGGGCCTCTCTTGGGCTTCCCTGGTGGCGCAGTGGTTGCGCGTCCGCCTGCCGATGCAGGGGAACCGGGTTCGCGCCCCGGTCTGGGAGGATCCCGCATGCCGCGGAGCGGCTGGGCCCGTGAGCCGTGGCCGCTGAGCCTGCGCGTCCGGAGCCTGTGCTCCGCAA
>NC_041230.1:54357830-54362613 GCF_002837175.3 Physeter macrocephalus | reverse complement strand
GCGCCGCGCCGGGAGAGGCCACAACAGAGGGAGGCCCGCATACCGAAAAAAAAAAAAAAAAAAAAAAGAGAGGGCCTCTCTCCCCAGCCGGCGCTGGCTCGTCCCCGAGTTGACAGGGACAGAATCTGAGCCACGCGGACTTGTCACCGTCACCTCTGTGCTTCATGGCACCCCTGAGAAGCCAGCACAGCAACGACCCCTACTCTTAGGAGGCTGAGACGTGGTGAGGTTTGGGGACTGGTCCCAGCCCACGAACCGCTCGTTAACAGAGCCGGAATTCAAACCCGGGCTCCACAGCCCGGAGGCCTGGGCAGCTAGCGACCCACCCATTCTGCTGGCGTCACCCATGCGTCAAACATCCGTCAGCCCCACCCTCGGCATACACACGGGCTCTGGGCGCTTCCCACCTCCTCCCACCTGCGCCCAGGCTGCCACCTGCGCCCAGGCCACCGCGGACCTGCGCCGCCCACCACAGCCACCTTGAACCACAGGTGCCACTTAGCTGAAAAGCCATCGGAATTAAATACATTTGAAATTCACTTCGTCGACTGCACGAGACACATTCCAAGTGATCGAAAGCCACGTGTGGGTGATGGCGCCCGCACTCGTGCAGGCGTGGAGCGTCTCCACCGCGGCAGCAAGGTCTACTGGACGGTGCTGGCCTGGACACTGCCGTCGCCCCCACTGGTCTCACTGCCTCCACGCGTGAGCCCCAGCCCAGCCTCCCGTCCACCAGCAGCCAGAGCAAGCCTCTAAACACGGGAGGTAGAGACCCGCGTGCAACAGCACCTCCTCGGGGCTCTGCACTCGTGTCAGCTGCCAGAGGCTCCCCTGCCTTTTCTCCACCTGAAACGGCATCTTACCCAGTCTTTACCCTTTAAACCACACAACCTGGAAAACACCCATGTGTTGTCTGTTCACCCACTGCCACGTGAGTACATGACGGCCACTTATGTCTGCTCTGTCCCCAGAATCGGGGACGTAGCAGGCGCTCATTGAATATTTTTTGGATGAATGAAGAAATTCGCTTTAGCTAGCTTTAATGGGCACGGTGGTTTTAAAATATGCTGTGAAATGCATGGACACTCCTCCCTTTGAAAGGTGGAGCCTAATTCCCTTCCCTTCCGTGTGGGCTGGGCTTAGAGATTCGCCTCTAATGAACAGAGGCTGTGGACATGACAGTGTGTGACCTATGAGGTCAACAGGCACCACCTCGCTCCCGTGATTCACGGCTCTGGGGGGTCGGGGTGGGGGGGCGTCAGCTGCCAGGTTGTGAGGAAGCTCAAGCAGCCCCACGGGGACGTCCACGTGGCAGGTGACCCCAACAGCGGCCGGTGTGAGTTCTCCGGGCGTGAGCTTGGAGGTGGACCCTGCAGGCCCAGCAGGCCTTCAGGCGACCACAGCACAAGCCTATCTTGACGGAGAGGCTGTGAGGCCAGAGCCACCCTGACAAGCTGCTGTCAGATTCCTGGATGGAAATTGTGAGAGGGAGCACAGCTGCTGCATCTCCGGGTCATTTGTTACACGGCAGTGATAACTACCACACTGGGAACAGGCTTTGTCTGAAACACAAAGCTGGTCACGCCACCCCAAGACTTTGGCCCACACACCCTCGGGAAAGACACCCGCTTTGTTTGTGCCTTGAGTCCCGTGTGACATGTGGTCACTGAGCACTGGCTGCGCACCCAGCGCTGAGAATAGAAAGAGGAGCATCTAGATGGCGGGTGGTCCGCGGGAAGAGGCATCCCTGCCACCTTCTGTTCCACTGGCCCCAGAGCCTGCTCCCCATCTCTCTGTACAGGAGGCAGGACCCCGGAGGCCACGGCTGGTCTAGGCCGCTATCTCCCCGCTCCCCGCAGCACGGTTCACATAAAGGCCTCGAGAGAGGGAACAGCCAGCCTCCTAGATGGGATGCCCGGTAGTGCTGTCCAAGGCCAGGAAATCATGACCTGATTTACTGGGGCAGCAGCCCGAGGCTCCGAGGACTGTCAAAGGCAGAAACCCACGGACAAATTATGAACAGGATGTTTCTCCTCTAGAGAGCCTTGGGGACCAGGACCCAGATGAGAAGTAACTGGCTGTTCAAGAGCGAGATGTCCCCTCCAAGACGTCCTGCTGGAGGCACAGGCAGGGCTGACCCTCACGAGGCCGCACAGCCCCTGGGGAAGAGCTTGTAGGGGCAGGGCCTCGCCTTCCTGCTGTGTGGCCTTGGGCACCTGGCTGCCCTCTCTGAGTCTCACTTTCCCGTCCGGGACGAATGGCGACACCAGGGTGCGAAGGGCCATTGTGAGGACCCAGGCAGACAGTGAGCGTGACCACCACATGGCCCTCCCCGCTCCCTGTGGCATCTGTGCAGCCAGTTCTCCGTGGACCCGCCAAGCCCTCCTCCTGCTGTTTAAGCCCCACGGGCGGAGCCCAGGCTTCCCCAGTCGCGGCGCGGGCAGACCCAGGGAGAGCTGAACTGCGCCGGTCCCTCCCTCGAGAATCACAAAACCGCCCCACTCAGAGCCAGCCCCTTACCTGGTCCAAGCAGCACACCTGACCCCGGACCGGCCCCTCTGAGCTGGCGGCCGACGAGCTCGGGTGCCGACCAGATGAACCCAGGCTGGGATCCAGGGCGCTCGTCTGCCAAGCACAGCTTCACACAGTCAGTGCCCCTCGGCACGGGCCACAGCCCTCTCTGGGCCTCAGTTTCCCCCCAGACTGAAAGGGTAGGGCTGGCCTCAGAGGTGCCAGCGTTCCAGGTGCAGCCGGGCAGGCGGGCCCGAGTCAGGGCCCAAACCTCAAGTGAGAACAGACTGATGCTGATCTGACCCGAGGCCTCGGGAGGGGCTGTGGATGGCGCCGTGGCCTCCTCTGGGCAGGATGGTTCCAGGTGCCCAAATCAGTCATCGTGGGACCAGCTACCTGCCCGTCAAATCATCCTCTCTGGAGTTCCATCTCATCTTCCCAAACCCACAGAGGATGTCCTCGACCAGTTTACTCAGAATATAAATCACTCTGGAAGAGACTTCTGTTTAGGTAGCTCAGGGCATGAAAATCAATCAGAGTCATCAGGCCCTTGATGTCCACAGCTCTGCTCTCATTTGAGCCTCTGTGGTACCCCAACGACCCAGAGCAACTGTCCATTTCCACCCTTTCTCTAAACGAAATTACACACGCCTCACCCAGACGGTGAGGACTGTCACTACCTGTGTGGCAGGCCCTGACGATGTGCCGGGGACACCCGCCAGAGCAGACCTGACTTCGAAAATCGAACTGCAGCCTCATTCCTGGACCAGGGAGGGCAGCAGCCACAGCCTCCCCATGCACTCCCGGCCAGCCTCTCGCGTCCCCAGCAAACGCTCACATCCACAGTCTCGTACCAAGCCACCAGTGTGAGCTGCGCTGGTGATTTTCAAACAGCCACTTACCACGGCCCCCAGACAGCCCCGGCCCACCCCTCCCGGCCTCCTCGGGCTGCCGCAAGGCTGGGAGATTTGTTTGTGCACACCGCAGAAATGCACATGCATCTGAGAGCACGTCCGTGCACGCCGTATTTATTGCCGAGATCTGCGTGTGATTACAACGCAGCCCAGCTGTGTTCTGAGAATAGATGGTTTGCAACAAGACTGCCACCACGCCTCGAAGCCTGGGCCCCCTTGCCAAGCTGGCCCCTGACTGGGGCTCAGAGAGAATTACTTCCCGGGAGAGCAGCGGGGTCTCCCGAAGAAGCCTTCCGTGAGCGTCCACGATCACCTGGCTCCCTCGAACTCCTGAAACCCGACGCTCCCTCATCCCTTTCCAAGGACAGAACAACACGACATTTCCCTTCGGCCGCACTGTCCTGGCACCAGAAAGGTGGATTTATGCAAGTCCACTGAAACGCTGACAAACCCCTGGACTGGAAAATAAAGAAGGGCTTAAATCTGCCCCAGAGCGAATCACAATGGGCGGGGAAGGAGGAAAGGACACAGCGTGAAACTGCAGATCTCGGGGCTACGTGGCGAGGCCACCCTCTCCAGCAGGAGCTGAGTGCTTCCAGACGCCGGCCGAGCACCTGGTGCCCGAGGCCACCAGGCCCGGGAGCCACACAGGTCCTGCGGGCAGACGATACAAGTTAACACAGACCATTTCTTCCCCATCCCGCTGCCTGGTGTGTGCAGGGCAAGTGACCTCTGCCAAGTCTTGGGACAAACCTGACTGGTGTCCCACGTCTGCACCCTCCCCCCGGGGCTGGGGTGACCTGACGGGACCTTGAGGTGGTTAAGAGTGAGCTCTGGCGCTGGCCAGCTCCGTGCCATCTGCTGGCCACGTGACCTGGGCCAACGTCTTCATCTCCAAGTCCCTGATTTCTCATCTAGAAGAGGAGGATAATCAATAACTCCAAGCTCGCTGATTTGTGAAGGGAAATAACCAGGTGATCAAGGCCAAGAGCTCGAGAGAGTGGCTGGACCAAAGCCCATGCTCCACAGGTAATGACCCTCATCATCACCACCGTCATCATTACCATCACCAACATCACCAACACCGTCAGCGCTACCATCACTGTCACCATCAGCAGCATCACTGTCACCACCACCATCATCACCACAATCAATAGCATCAACATTGTCAGCACTATCATCACTACCACCACCATCACCACCACCAACATCGTCTTCAACATCACCACCATCACCACCATCAATATCACCAACATTGTCAGCGTATCACCACCACCATCACCACCACCAACATCGTCATCAACATCACCACCATCACCACCATCAATATCACCAACATTGTCAGCGTATCACCACCA
>NC_041230.1:54313876-54356441 GCF_002837175.3 Physeter macrocephalus | reverse complement strand
TCAACATCACCACCATCACCACCATCACCATCACCAACATTGTCAGCGTATCACCACCACCATCACCATCACCAACATCGTCTTCAACATCACCACCATCACCACCATCACCATCACCAACATTGTCAGCGTATCACCACCACCATCACCACCACCTCCAACATCACCACCATCACCACCATCAATATCACCAACATTGTCAGCGTATCACCACCACCATCACCATCACCAACACCGTCATCAACATCACCACCATCACCACCATCACCATCACCAACATTGTCAGCGTATCACCACCACCATCACCACCACCAACATCGTCTTCAACATCACCACCATCAATATCACCAACATTGTCAGCGTATCACCACCACCATCACCACCACCATCGCCATCACCGCCGCCACCATCAGCAACACTGTCATCACCGCCACCACCATCAGCACTATGATCACCATCACCATCATCATCATCACCAATATCATCACTGTCACCTCATCACGCCCACATCAGACTACCTCCCAAGGCCCCACCTCCAAATGCCACCCCGCTGGTGGCTAGGTCTTCAGTGAATGAATTTGGGGGGGATGCAAACATTCAGTCCTCTCTCCCTGAGAGAGGCAAAACTGACCAGTAACTCACCACCAAACACAATCACCACTTCCTATCTGCCTATATTCCATGAGAGCAGGAATTGTTATTCCTTTTAAAATTCTCAGCTGGGCCTATTACCGTGTCTTGGTGTTTGGGGACTGACGAATGAATGAATGAATGAGGTTTATCACTTGGCTCCCAGGACAGCTGCTGGAAGAATTCTGACTTTTGCCCCAATACACACCTCTTCTTTTTCCTCTCCCTCAATGCTGCCTCCCCTACTCTTGTTTATTCAGCTCCCTTGGCCCTTTCTCTCTTCTGTGACCGAATGAAGAAAAATAAATATATTTTAAAAGAATTCAAAGTACCTTCGGATGCATCTTGTCAATTAATCTTCCCGAAACCCTCGGGGTGGTGACATCATTACCCCGTTTGCCAGAAGTGAGACAAGGCCACACTGTCGAGGCAGCTTGTGATCTCAAATCCAGATTTTCAGACTCCAAATCCAGTACCCGCCCAACTTCAGGATGCAGTCTGGTCTGTTCATGGCCTGGGAACCTCTGGCCCCAGCTGGAACCTGGGCCGCCTTTGTGCTTTCCGGAAAGAAGCTGGCCTGGTGCCTGCAGATGCCGGATGATGCTACAGCAACAACTAAGGACACGTGGGACCAGCTGGGCCCTTGGGGACTCTGGGGAGATGCTGGCCAACCCTAGGACCGCCCACCTCTGTGCCTGGCACCTGAGATGTCAGGTGTCCTGAGGGTCGAGCAGCATCCATTGGGCCTTGGGTTTTTGGCGGGCTGGAACCTTTGGTGGAGCCTTCAGCCTCCTTCACTATGGTTCCCCAGCCCAGAGCCCCTTTTCTTAGGCCTGTCCCCAACATCCAGGGTCCAGCCACGGCCAAGTGCTCAAGCCATGGGGGAGCACCCCTCAAGACCTCAGTGCCGGCAGTTCCCAGGGCTGGACTGAAGTTTGTGGACACCAGTCCTGCTGGGGACCTGGTACAGATATTGACAGATATTCTTTCAAAATAGCGAGTACTTCAGGAGGGCTGTTCAGACCCTGACTCCGTCTGTACAACTGGCACTTCTCTTTCTTCCTGTTTGTAACCTTCAGGCTCTTCCTCAAGCAGTCTCCCAAACACTGCTCTACTGGCCAAAGGGCATCAGGAGCCTCAGAGGGATCAGGACGGGAGCCCTCAGGGGAAGTAGGACAGGAACCCTCAGGGGAAGCAGGACAGGAACCCTCAGGGGAAGCAGGACAGGAGCCCTCAGGGGAAGCAAGACAGGAGCCCTCAGGGACTTGCAGTCAGGTGGAGAGAAGGACTCAGAGCAAAAGCCAACAACCTCTCAGGCAGTCAGGGCTGGGGCCATGGTCATTGCCCCCAGTCCATTAGTGATGGGCTTCCCAGCAACAATACACGCGGTTCTCTCAGGACCCCGTGTCCATAGCCCGAGGCCCAGGCCCCGGCCACTGCAGACGGAATGCTCCCCCAGCAGCAGCAGACAGCCCCTCATGTCTCCCTGCCCTTGACGGCCTCCTGGACCCGTGCCGCTTGGCCATCCACGGCCCTCCCACTCGGCGAGACAGTGCCAGCAACACACTGTGCTATTCTTGGCGTGAGCCCTGACACGATGAAGGATGAGTTGGACAACAGCGGCCACGCTGATGCCAAACGAACTGATTTCACAACGCAAGGGAGACCTGCCAGGGCACCTCCACCCCAGTGAGGAGGGCGCCAGCCCCTCATCCTCATGGTCGGTGCAGGGACAGAGGGGAGGGGACAGCACGATGGCACGTCTGCTCTCAGCGATAACACACCCGCCTCTGGCAACGACCCAAGGGGGAGCCACGCCTACCTGGCAGGCCCGATGCCACAGCCAGAAGGGCACGGAGACCCTGCCGGGAAGCTGGGGTCCAGAGGGCGCCTCCACTTAGCGCACGCATGGCCCACGGCCGCTCTGATCGTGCAGCCGCCTGGCAAGGGGCAGAGGCAGTTGTAGCTCCAGCTGGGTGGCTGGACTTCTGGGTCTCTGGGGTCCCGCCTGCACAGGGGGGCAAGAGCGTCGGCCCCACAGGGATGCTGGGCCCGGGCCCGGGGCGGGAGGAGGAGCGGGGGGGCGGCGTGTGAACGGAAAGCCAGCCTCGAACCTTGTTTCCACCACCCTCCAGAGCCTGCAGAGCTGCTGGGAGCCCTAGCCCTGGTGTTTGGGACGCTCATTACACGGGAGAAGCCGGCACCGCAGAACGGAAGCGCAGACCTTAAACCAACACGCTTGTCCTGCGGCTAAGCAACATGGGGCAACCCCAGGACATCTGAAGACCTGAGTTTGAATCCGAGCCCTGGCCTTCCAGCTGTGGGACCTGAGTCTGGGGTCATCGTGTGGGAAATTGAGAGCCCGGCACCCACCGTGCAGGATCTCGGGCCCCACCGCTCCCCTTGCCCACTCTGTGATGTGGGGTCACAGCACGGGACCCAAGGCGGGCAGGGACTGGGGGGGGCAGGGAGGACTTGCCCCTCCTGCCTTGGCCTGCGGCTGGGATGGGGGCCCAGCTTCGCCACAGGGGCGAGGTTATCTTCCCCAGAGCCTTGGGGAGAGAGTTCAAGGCACCCAGATCCTGCTCACCCGGGAGAACTCCCGAGACCCAGCACCTGTGCGAAGCCCACATAACCCTCTCCAGTGTCTAAGGGACCCCGGAGGCTCTCCCATCCTACACTCGGCCCCCTTTGCTGGAAAGGTGCAGCACTGGGGAGCTCGTCTAGGATGATGACATTTTAATTCAGCAGCACACGAGGACACAGAAAAGAAAACGTTGCGATTAAAAAGAGACATCCGAAACACACAGCACGCCCTGCTCTGCCACCTGCTGCTGGGCAACCTGGGACAAGCTGTTGAGCCTCTCTGAGCCTCAGTGTCCTCATCAGGATGGGGTTGGCCACACTCCTTCTCGAGGTCACTGAGGACTGGAGAGCAGACATCCGATGCTCAGCTCGGCGCCTGGCACGTAGCGGGTGCTACGTTCCCTCCCTGCGCGTGATTTGAAGGCTCAAACGCCCACGCGTGGGACGGTAACGACCGTGCAAACAGCTGAGGCTTCTTCCCATGAAGTTCAGAACGTCCCTGGTGTCAGAGAGAAACCCGAGCTGACTGCAGACGTGTGATTGCGTTCACATGGAGCGCCTTGCTGTTTTTTTCCCAGGGCACATTTGATGTGGTCACTGGAGTCTTAAATGTTTATGGCTGTTTGCAAACACGCTTCTGCCCCCACACTCGGGAGGGAACGGCTAAGTGGAAGCTGAGCACGTGTCCCCCAGCTTCGTGTGACACAGACTCCACACAGGCGGGAAGGTCATCCTCTGCTGTGGTCAGAAGGTCTGCCACTCAGGGTCTCAGGACCAAACGCCCCCGGGCTGGAGACACTCCCGAGGCACAGCCTCTGTGCGGTCAGCGTGTTAGCCAGGACAGCCACGGCTCCACACGGTCCGTGCCCCGGCTGCTGGGACAGCACTTCAGCCGCCCCCATGGCACCCCCGCCCCCATCTCTCCTCGAGTCACGTGGTCTGGGCAGAGCTGACCAGCTCCCAGAACTGCCACGTGATCCAGCCCATCAGAGCAACTGTCGCCTGGTCTCGGGGACTGGTCCAGGGGGCAGTGGCCCAAGTCAGGCCCCTGAGATGAGGTTCTGGGACACGGCTGGGAGCTCTGGAGAAAGGAGCTCGTGCCACACAGGGGTGTGACCAGACCCTTCCAGATGCCACCCTGCTGTCATGAGGGCCGGCCCTCCTGAGAAGGAAGCAGAGCCTCGAGCCGGACACATGCCCTCGGGGCTCAGGTCAGCAGGTCCGCTTGTGCTGGGGGCGCCTAGGCTGGGTTTCTGTCCTTGCAGCCAAAGGGCCCCGAGTGGTAAACTTCTCTCCTGGCTTCCCCGTGACGCCTCCCCAGGGGGCCCCGCCTGCAAGCCCTTCCCCTGTGCCATTCATCAGAGCACAAGGCTTGCATCTGCAAGCGCCGCTGGCTGGGCCACCTGGGGCAAGTCTCTCCCTCCCTCTGAGGCTGTCCTTCCTCTCTCCAGGCAGGAGTGCAGCTGCCTGCCCCTCTCGTGGATTCCTGGGAGGGTCAGAGGTCATGGACACGGAAGCACTTCCCAACGGCAGGTCCAGGCTAGGCCAGGGACCACGGAAACCCCTTCCAGCTAGCAGGGAGCCAGCAAATAAAGGTGAGCCCTTTGGCCCCACGTGGGGGGCTGGACTGTGGCCCAGAGACGTCAGGTACTAATCCCTCAACCTGGGGATGTCGCCCTACATGGCAAAGACGCTGCGGGTGTGAGTTGAGATGAGATGCTCCTGGATGGCTTGAGTTCAGTCACAGATATCCTTAAAAGAGGGAGACAGAGGGAGAGGAGAGGAGGCAGGGATGGACGGATGCAGCCCGGAGCCCCCGGGAGCCAGAAAAGGCAGGAAGGACCCCCCGGAGCCGCTGGAGGGAGCTCGGCCCTGCGACACCTGGATTCGGGGGCTTCCGGCCTCCAGGTCTGGGAGAGGACAAATTTCTGTTGTTTAAAGCTCCAAGTTTGTAACAGAGGCAACAGGAAACGAATACTCCACGGAAGGCAAAGCATGACTGCAACAATTTGCAAAATCCCATTTACACGTTTATACACACACTGCCCTCGTTCAAGCAACCCCGTCGCTCTCCCGGGCTCTGCACCAGCCTCACCTCAGCCTCCGTCTCAGCCCTGCCAAATCCAACAGAGATGCTTATAAAGCACGCTTTTGCTTGTGTTACTCCCAGCCTAGAGCCTTCAATGGCTCCCCATTGCCCTCAGGACAACCATTAATCTCAAACGTGCATCACACGGCTGTGTGTGATCTCATCCTGATCTACTTCTCCAGCTCAATCTCTGCTACCCTCTCCTTCCCCGCCCTCCTTGCTCCACCTAACACGAGCCTCTGTTAACCTCACAAACATGTCATCTCTTCCACTCTGCGAATCAGAAGTGTGAGGTGTGCAAAACGCCCAGCACGGCACCTGGCGTGTGGGGGCCGTAGAGGGGAAGGGTGTCAGTGCTGGTTCAGTCACTACCCAGGCAGACGCCCAAGGGTCCCGCTTTTCTCCTCTAAAACGTGTCCGTGTTGGACCTGAAATTAGCCTTTAAATTCTTCCCCACTCTTGTGAGTCTATACTAATCGAAACGTTTCAGACCAAGAAAAAAAAAGAGAGACGCCCAGAAAAGTGGGAAGGTTTGGGCCTGATGTATCCAGATCAGCTACACACGTGCATTCGGACCCACCCACCAATCCGAAGCCCAAAGCCCCACGTACGAGCACCCATCTCGCAGCACAAAGGATCAAGATGAGGAAACAAGACAGAAAAGTCGAGGCAGGACAGGTAGGAATCGGAGGTAGGAATGGCGCATGAGCCTCTCAGAAGTTCCCTGGAATCTGCTTCCCTCCTGGTTGGTTAGTATTTCTGCGGCTTTGTCTGCAGTGACGACCTGTACAGGGAGCAACTCCCCGCCCGCCCCCAGGATCCAGCCCAGTGCCCCGCATACAGCAGGAGCACAATAAATCCGAGCTGAGCATCCCCAGTGCTTCCCAGAGAGGAGTCCCAGGCCTGTGCAGGCATACGCGTCCACGTGGCCCAACATCCCTCCCCAAGTCAATTCCTCCTCGACCTCACGAGACCTCCGTACCCCACCTACTGCTTGGGCACGGCGTCCAAGCGTTACCACGTTCATCCTTCTGGTGCTCTTTTGAGACGTGCACTCAGACGTTTTTGCTGTCAGAGGTGACGGGGCAGGTATACAGCTTAGAAGGTACAATTGAAGGCGTGCCCTCCCCCTGATCTTATCCACGTTTGCTGAACCTCCAGAAACTTAAAAAAAGTGCTGCTGTGTATGTAATGCCCTTCAGTGTTTTTATTTTTATTTTTTAAAATTAATTAATTAATTTATTTTTGGCTGCGTTGGGCCTTCGTTGCCGCGTGCGGGCTTTCTCTAGTTGAGGCGAGCGGGGGCTACTCTTCGTTGCGGTGCGCGGGCTTCTCATCGCGGTGGCTTCTCTTGTTGCGGAGAACCGGCTCTAGGCGCACAGGCTCAGGAGCTGTGGCTCGTGGGCTCTAGGCACGCAGGCTCAGTAGTTGTGGCCCACGGGCTTAGATGCCCCGTGGCATGTGGGATCTTCCCGGACCAGGGCTCAAACCTGTGTCCCCTGCATTGGCAGACGGATTCTTAACCACTGCGCCATCAGAGAAGCCCGCGCTTCAGGGTTTTAATAGAGCATCTTCCCCTCATTGGGGACAAGGTTCAGGAAAGAAGGGTCTTCCTTTCCAAATGGGAAAATGAGGCAACACCTGGCTTATGGAGCATCCGTCCTACAAGCATGTGCAAAGACTGCTAGAGACACAGGACATGGGGTCGCTGCTCCAGGGAGCTGAGGGGCTAAGCCAGCACTTCTCAAACTCTGGTAAACACAGGAGCCACCTGGGATCTTTTTAAATGTAGACTTCTGCACAGTAGGTCTGGGCAGGGTGAGGGTCTGCATTTCGAACAGGGTTCCTGGGGAGGCTGAGGCTGCCAGCCCAGGACAAGCATCAGTGTCCCCACCTCCTGAACCAGAAGCTCTGGGACTGGGATCCATGCTTAACGAGCCTCCAGGGGTTCTGGTGCTCTGGCAGGTTCAAGCACCAAGGGATCCAGACCATGTTCAGCAGACGTCTGCCCGGGAGCTGCCACGAGCTGCCACCTCCTCCTTCCTGCACACGATGACATCATTAAAGAAGCATGCAGTGTCCTACCAACTCACACAGCCTCGGAATCCTTCTCAACACAGCAGCTGGGGCAATCCCCGGGAGTCAGCACTCAGGATGACAACAGACAGTCTCCCACGATGTCACAGATCCTACAAAGTGACATGGGACCTCGGGGGAGGGAGCCAGTTGCGGTGTTTGGGGTGAGGTCGAGATGTCACG
Organism: Physeter macrocephalus; assembly: GCF_002837175.3. Taxonomy (NCBI): domain Eukaryota; kingdom Metazoa; phylum Chordata; class Mammalia; order Artiodactyla; family Physeteridae; genus Physeter; species Physeter macrocephalus. Next base: position 54,348,877 of record NC_041230.1, on the reverse strand, counting down.
GAATTGGTGAAACAGGAACAGACACTGGGAGGATGGGGGAAGGGGGCATTCTCAGGCTAATAAGGTAGGCACTCGGGTGGGATAGCAGCTTGGGCAAAAGCGGGGCGGGGTGTGTGTAATGAATGCTCATGGTTTGCTCGGAAACAGTGAGTGTGAAACAGCTTAGGGCCAGACCAGAGCTCCAGAGTGGAAATGGGGTCACGGAAGGAGAAATGGTGGGAGAGGCAGAGCCCAGCAGGCTGGAGGCCATGATCCCAGCAGGAGGGTCTGGGAAACAGACCCCAGCGGCTGCCCCTACCCGTCTCCCTGACCAGGCTGCTTCCTGAGACCCTGCTAGGGGGAAGAGAGACCGGGGACGCCACGGGAGGAGGAGAAAGAGGATGGAAGAGATTCGAGCCACTCCAAGATAAACACTCAGAGAAACTGAAAAAGTCGGGACCGATTACACTAGCCATGGGAAAAAAATTAGCATTAGGCACTGCATTTTAATAAAGCATCTGTCTGGTTTTGATTTCACAGATGTAAAAAAAAAATGCAGGCAATCTGGAATTAAGTTGGACTACTTCAAACTTCTTCTACAAACCACATTTGGGATTCGCTCAGCATTTCTGAGGTTCAATTTACAGAGCCTTCTTCAAGTCAAAAATACCCTAAATAAACTCTGGGGGGGACGTCGTCAGGGTCGCGATTCATAATCTGTTTCCACAAAAAGCATTATCCACAGAGTGAGGCAGGCTTTCCTTTAGTATTCTAATCGGCATCATCTAGCCTTGTTCTAATTACAGAGAGGCTGTGAACTGCTGCATTTAGCAGACCTGCAGGAGATTTTCCAATTTTATCAAGGAGAACTTGGTTATTAATAGAACGTGTGGGTTCTTGGGTTGAACACGAGCCTGCACAGTGGGCACAGACGGTGCTGGGGTTCTGGGGACCCCAGCAAGACGGGAGAGGCCGTCGGCTTTGAGGGTCTTTCGTGGGCAACGCCGGGCAAGCACGCGACCGCTGGGCGTCCACGCCGCTCCACGTTCAAGGGCTTTCCCACCAGGAGCGCTGGACCCCAGCCGCCTCTCGCGGGAACGTGGCGGGGCCTCAGCAGGAGCTGACCGCGGGCCAGACTCCCACGCGCTCCTCCTGCTAACGGAGGGCGCTCCCCACACCCTGCCACCCCCCAGGACCCCCCTCCCTACCCTGCGCAGTCCAAACTCACGTGGACCGTCCAAAGTCCGGGGTCCCCGAGGGTCCATCTGACCGGCAGCTACTCTGGAACCCACCCTCCGCTCGGTCACGGGCTGCTTCCTCGAATCCTTTGGCCAACGCACCGCCAGCCCGACCAGCCCCGGGCGGGCCGACCCTCCAGCGAGGGCAGTCTGCCCCCTCCATCCACCTCCCAGCAGCTCCCTCACCCGGGCCGGCGCATTTGAGCAGCCGATGCCATCTGACTGAGCTACCTCTTCTTGGGGAAAGGGGGAGCCCTGCCACATTTCGGGGGTACTGGGGCTCGCACTTATTGTTTAGAGCTATCGTCTGACTCTTCAGCCCCTCTGGTGCTCTCCGGCAGAAAAGGCTGGTGCCAAAAACAACTCTGCAGCACGTGACCCAAGCCTGGCTCACCTCCCCGCAAACACGTTGAGTGGAGCCCGCGGGTGGGGCAGCCCAGACCCTCCACACTCGCTACCCAGGCTGGCTGGGGAAGAGCAACTCTTGTTTCCAGAGGCTTCTGGCGAAGCCTCCCATTACGGGCTGATTTATAAGGAAAGGGGATAAAGAGGCCAAGTTTGCATACCCGTCAGCATGACCCAGTTTGACAAATCCAGCGTCCCAGCGGGAAAGAGACGCCCTTGGATGTGGGGGCCTGGAGGCGGAGCTGGTCCTCCCAGGAGGAAGGTCACTGGGCCAGGCTGGACTCCTCCTCCTGGGGCCCCAGAATCTAAGATACTGTCAAGGTCATCGTCGTCAGAATAACAATTGAGCAACCACAACAGCGTCTACTTTAGGTGGAGCGATTTCTAAGAGTTGAGGATACTTGTGTTGTCTCACTCACCCCAGGGAGTGTGAGTGTGTGTCCACACGTCTGTGTGCGTGTCTTGTGTGTGCGCCAGCGTGCGTACGTTTGTTTAAGTGAGCGTGTTTCCTGGGTGTACTCAGTGCCCACGTCCCAGCACAAGCCCAGCCAAGCCAGGCAGGAACCGAGGGCCAGCGAGGGGGTGTCCTCTGAACACAGCCATCAGCAGCGCTTGCTTGATGACAAGATTATGGGAACAGCATCACGGGGGCCTAATGCCTCTGGCGCTTTCCACACACCCGTGAAGGCCGTCTTTGTGGTCCTGGAGTTTTTTCTTTCATCGCTGGTCTTTTTGCTTGTGTAAACAGTGGCACTTTATTGCAGACTTGAGAGATGCCCGCAACCTGAGAGGGGGAGGTGACGGGGCGCGGGCCCCGCCCGCTGCCCAGCACCGCTGCTCGGCAGTGATCAGAGAGCAAACAGCCCCAACGCCAAAAGCAGAGGAAACCGAGACCACGAGGCCAAGAAAAATTGCCTTTTTCTTTCCAGTCTCCTCCTAAGATAGCTTTCCCGTTGGCTGCGCCTTTGGGGGGATGGCAGAAAGAATACGTTAAATAGCCGGTTCCTCCCACTTTCCAAAGGGATCTTCCAGCGGCAGGCGGGCCGGGGCCCTGCCGTGCCTCCATCATCGCTCTCCCCGTGTCGCTGGGAGATCTGGGCCCTCTGCCGCGATGCTGCCGGGCCGGGGACACGCCAGGCTGTGGGGCCACCCCAGCAGGGCCCGGGGAGCAGGATGCAGAGCAGGCCTTCTTCTGATGGAGCCACGTTAAGGACCGCGGAGTTGGTCGGAGACGTGCGGCCCTCCCTTTGGGGGAAGGCAGCACTGCTGCCTGGGGGGGGGGTCTTCCCGGCTGTGGACACGAGGCCGGGACAGCTATCTGCCAACTCGGAGCCCCTGTGCGTCCGCCTCGCCTGCACGTAGTCGGGGCCACTCAGACACCGGCTTGCTCGCATCTGCTCTCCCAGTACACCCGTCTTTTTGTCAGCCGGTTACCGATCACCGCCTGCCTCGGTTCCCTTCACCGTTTCTTGTCCCGGCCCCCAGGCTCCACTAAGCCTTTCTCTACGGCTGCACCTGGCACAGTGGCACTACAAGGTCGAGTCTTATTTCCCATATGGCATCCTTGTATGCCCAAGAGCTGGACAGGAGTGGGGCAAGAGTGTGGGCGTCTTTGGGAAAACGAGTTTGCTTACTTATGGGTGAGCTGTCAGGGCAAAGTCAGTTGGATAAACCCTCAAACGTCTGGGTTCCTTCCCAAATGCTGTGGACCTCTGACCCCCGTGCTGGAAAGCCCCAAAGGAAAGTCTCACAAGCTGGGCCCCTTTTGCCCTCAGCACCTCATTCGGCCTCGTAGAAGCAGAAGAGGGGAAGGGGCCAGGCGGGAAGGAATGCGTCCTCAGGCAGGCGGGATGGGAAGGGTGGCTCCAGGCAGAAGTACGAGCACCTGGGGGGTTGGGGGCTGGCATCTCTGGGTTTGACCTCGGTCCCTGTGTCCAAACGGTACCCGGTTAAATAGACACCAAAGGCAGCTGCATGGAGCCAGCGAGGGACGTGTCACTGGGCAAGGGCAGAGGCGGGTGGGCCAGCCTCACCTCCCTGACCCACTGGAGAGGCGAAGGCAGGAAGGAGCAGGGAGAGGGGTTTGTGCCAGAAACCTTGCCTCTGCTGCTCAGCTGCTCCCAACAAAGCTGCTCCTTCCCTCCTGCCTCTGGAGGGGCTCCCCCTCTGCCTGGAGCACCTCCTCGCATCCAAGCCCACAGGGTCCCCTCCTGCCATGGGACGTCTCTCCTGTCCCCCCAAACACACAGGTGGGCTGCAATGATGGGATCCCCTTTTAATTGAGCACCTACTACATTTGGCAGGTCCTGTGCTGATGGCTTTACACATTTTAATTAACTTCTGGCTTCCTGAGGCATAATTTACATACAGTAAATTTCACCCCTTTCAGCCGTGTAGTTGGATGACATGACAAGTGTTTCCGACGAGGCTATCCCTGCCCGGCAACAGAGACACAAAACACTGGTCCCTTAATAGACGGTCCCTCACCTAGCGCTGGCCCCAGGCAACCACCTCTCTCTTCTCCGTCCCTGTGGTTTCACTGTTCTGAAACGTTCTGTATGTGGAATTCCACAGCACGCAGCCTTTGAGTCTGGTCTCGTCCACTTACTACAATACTCCTGAGACCCATGTGGTTATATTAGCATCCTGCTCCTCCTTATTTCAGAGTAGCTTCCATTGTATGGACGCAACACTGTCTGTTCATCTGGGCACCAGTTGACAAGCACTTGGGTTGGTTCCAGTCTTTGGCTACTATGAATAAAGCTGTTATAAACATCTGTGCGCAGATTTTGTAGGAATGTAGGTTTTCATTTCTCCCCAGTAGACACCAAGAAGCAGAATTGCTGGATCCTATGTAAAGGGTACTTTAACTATTTAGGAAACTGTCAAACAGTTTGCTGACAAGACTGTGCCACCAGTAAGGTGAGACATTCCTGTTGCACCACACGCCCGTCAGCGCTTGGTATAGTCTGATTTTCTTTACCTTTCCTCTTTTTAAAGTTTCTTATTTTAACCATTCTAGTAGGTGTCTAGTGGTAATTCACAGTGGTTTTAATTTCGATTTCCCTAACGACTAGTGATGTTGAGGATCTTTTTGTATATGACTTCATGTATTATTTCAAATCTTTTACCTGCTTCTTATTGGATTATTTGTCTTAGTATTGAGTCATAAGAGTTCAGTGTTCTGGCTACAAGTCCTTTGTCAGATTGTTTTGCAAATACTTGCTCCTAGTTTGTGGCTTGTCTTTTCATTTCCTTAAATGTGTCTTTTAAAAGCAGATTTTTACTTTGATAAAGTTCAATTAATGAAGTTTTCCTTTTGTGGTCATTTTTGGGTATCCTAAGAGTCTTTGCCTAACAAATTATCACAGAGATTTGTTTCTGTTCTCTTCTACATGTTTTACGGTTTTAACATTTTACCTTTAGATCTATGACCTTTGTAAGTTGAATTGTGTATATGGGCAAGATCTAAGTCAAGGTTTATTTCTCTCTTTTTTGCATATTAATATCCAGTTGTTCCAGTACCATTTGTTGAAAAGACTGTCTTTATTCCATTGAATTATATGGGCACCTTTGTTGAAAAATCTATTGACCATCTGTATGTGGGTCTATTTCTGGACTTTATTCTGTTTCGTTGATTTACATGTCAATCTTTATGACAATGTCACACTGTCTCAATTACAGAGGCATTATAGTAGGTCTTAAAATCATATAGTGTGTCCTGCAACTTTGTTTTCCTTTTTCAAAATTGTTTGAGCTATTTAAGTTCCTTTACATTTCCACGTAAGTGTTAGAATTAGCTTGCCAATGTCTACCAAAATAAGTCCAGTGAGATTTTGATTGGAATTGCACTGAATCGATAGATCAGTTTGGGGGGAATTGGTATCTTAACAAAACTGAGTCTTCCAATCCATGGACATGGTATAGCTCTCCAATTATTTAGGTCTTCTCCTATTTTTTCTCATCAATGTTTTGTAGTTTTTAGCATACAAACCTTGAACATATTTTGTAAGATTACCACCAAGTATTTCAACTTTGTGATGTTACTGTAAATAGTATTGCCTTTTAAATTCAATTTCCAATTGTCCATTTCTAGTATATATAAATACAATTAATTTTTATATATTGACTTTTTGTCCAGCAACCTTGTTAAATTTGTTAGCTCTTGAACTTTTTTTTTTTGGGCAGATCATTTGGGATTTTCTACATAGATGATCATGTTGAATTACACATAAAGGTGATTTTATTTCTTATTTCCAATTTGAATGCCCTTTCCTTTGCTTTTTTTTTTTTTTTTGGAGTGACTTCACTGGCTGGAAACTCCAGCCCAATGTCAAATAGAAGTGACAAGAGCAGACATCCTACCTTGTCTCTAATCTTAGGAAGAAGCCTTCAGTCTTTCACTGTGAAGTGCGATGTGAGCTACACGTTTTTCACAGATGTTCATTATTTGTCCATTATTATCAGAGCCTGAGGTTCTCTTCTACTCCTAATTACCACAGTTTTTTTTTTTAACAAATCAATAATGGATACGGAATTTTGCTAAATGCTTTTTCTGTATATATTGAGGTGATCATATGGTTTTTCTCTTTTAGACCATTGATATGATGAACTACATTCATTTGTTTTAAAATGGTGAATTAACCTTGCATTCCTAGGGTAAACAGAATTGGTCGTGATGTGTCACTCCTTTTATATGTTGTTGGATTTGATCTGCTCAAATTTTGCTAAGAATTTTTGAGTCTATATTTATGAGGGATATTGGTCTGTAGTCTTCTTTACTTGCAATACCTTTGTCTGGTTTTGGTATCAGGGTTATTCTGGGCTTGTAAATTGAGTTGGGAAGTGTTCCCTCATCTCCTATTTTCTGGAAGAGTTTGTGTAGAACTGGAATTGTTTACATCTTAAATATTTGGTAGAATTCACCCGCTACCAGCTATCTGGGCCTGGAGTTTATTTTTGTAGGAAAATGTTTAAGTACGAATTCAAATTTTATATTATATAGAGAGCTGTGTGTGTTATCTAATTCTCCTTTAGTGACCTTTAATAGTGTGTGTCATTCGAGAAATTTGTTCATTATATGTATATTATCAAATTTATTGTCATAAAGGTTAATAGTCTCTTACTGTGTGCCTTATTATTGCAGTTTATGTCTGTAGGATCTGTAGTGATGTCCCGCTTTCATTTTGGATACTGGTAATTGTGACTGCTCTCTTTTTAACTTGATCAGTCTGGCTAAGGCTCTTCAATCGCTGTTTTGCTCAAAAAACCAACTTTTGATTTTGTTGATTTTCCTCTACTATTTTTCTGTTTCCAAGTTCATTGATTTCCATTCTTATCTTTAGAGTTTCCTTTCTTCTGCTTACTTTGGATTTATTGTGTTCTTCCTATTTCAAGGCTCTGAAGGGTGGAAGCTTAGATTATTGCTTTGAGAACTTCTTCTTTACCAACAGGTACATCTAATGCTATAAATTTCCCTCTAAGTACTGCCTTACCAGCATCATCCTATAAATTGTCATATGTTGTGCTTTCTTTGATATAGACGTATATCCACCTATCTATTTATTTATTTCTTTATTTGGCTGTCTCAGATCTTAGTGGTGGTGTGCGGGCTCTAGAGCATGCAGACTCAGTTGCCCTGCAGCATGTGGGATATTAGTTCTCTGACCAGGGATTGAACCCACGTCCCCTGCATTGGAAGGCGGATTCTTACCCACTGGACCACCAGGGAAGTCCTGTGCTTTCTTTTTTGTTCAACTAAATTATTTTCTAACTTCTCTTGATTTTTGACCCGTAGGTTACTTAAAAGCATGTTGTTTAATTTCCAATATTTGGAGTTACATATTATTGATTTTTAGTTTAATTCTGTTGTGGCCAGATAACATACTTCACATAATTTCACTTCTTTTAAATTTGTTAAGATTTGTTTTATGGCCCAGCATACTTTGTGAATGTTCCATATGCACTTGTAAAAAAATGTGTACTTTGCTGATATTGGGAAAATTGTCCAATAAATGTCAAGTAGATCAACTCAGATGATATTAATGATTAAGATTTCTACATCCTTACTGATTTTCTACTTGCTCCAAACTTACAGAGAGGCATACTGAAGTTTCCAACTATATTTGTGGATTTTTCTATTTCTACTTTACTTTTTGTTTCACGTGTAGATGAGGGCACATTTACAGTGTTCTGTCTTCCTGCAGAATGACACTTTTTTTTTTTTTTTTTTTTTTTTGGCTGCACTGGGTCTTCGTTGCTGGCTGCAGGCTTTCTCTGGTTGTGGCGAGAGGGGGCTACTCTTTATTGCAGTGCACGGCCTTCTCATTGTGGTGGCTTCTCTTGCTGCAGAGAGCGGGCTCTAGGCATACAGGCTTCAGTAGTTGTGGCTGGCGGGCTCTAGAGCGCAGCCTCAAGCCTGGGGCCGGTCCTCCCCTCCCATCTCCAATTCTGCATCACGTGACAGAGGGAGGGGGCGGGGGGGTGGTCTCGAGAGTTCAGTCACTGGAATAGGATTGATAAGTCACAAAACTCCTAGGAGAGAGGATAAAGCGTCACATTCCCCTGTGGCCTACGTTACAGACCGAGGAGCCTTCAGAAGCTGTGGATCACAAGAGTCAACACGACCTTCATAAGAAGTGAACCAGGCAGTGTTTTAAAAGTGGAAAGAATTCGGTGAGTGAGTTTCACTTTGCTGCAATAAAAAAGCCTGGCTACGTCCTGACAGTGACTGGCCTTGGCAGAGGAGTGGAAGCGGAGTATGAGGGCACATCCCCAGGCTGCTTGGGATGCCAAGTGCCAGGAAGGAGAACGGACACCTCCCCGCTCCCAGGGTAACTATAGAATATGTTGCTTCCTGTCGAGGTAGTGTTCTGATTTCGATGGACTCACGTGGCAAGAAAAACAAGTTCATCTGCCAGTGGGGAGTGAGGCTGGGGAGAGGGGAGAGAAGAACAGGAGGGACAGAGGAAATTCCACAAGTTACAAAAAGTTGGGCCCCTCCGTTCCTCAATAAATAGTGTTTTAATCTGTTGTGATTAATTCAACGTTTCGTTTTAGTTATGAAAGTTGGGTATGTGTGGTTTGGCAAACACGTTCAGCTTAGCCCCCCTTAATCCACTCCCATTTTCTCCTTCTCTCCCTGGAACTCCCCCCCACCCCTTTTAACCCAGAGGAGTGAAGGGATAAATTAGTCTGGAAATGTTTCTGTTCCAATAAAACATTATCACCTGTCAATCACCAGATAAGTACAGGAAGGCCTCTCCTTTGCTTTACCATTTCCATGGCCTCGGAAAAGCGTGCCGGGTTCCAAAATTAGAACTTCTTTGCCACATGCCACATGGGAATGAGCCACACCCCATTCTGCCAAAGCTTTTAGGGCCACGCATGAGAACCCATCATTTCACCATCCACGGTTCACATACGTATTTCACATAATATCTGTTTGGATTTAATCGACTCTTTTTTCCAAAGCAGCTTTTTACCCAAACTTACTACAAAAGCAGATGAGTATGCAAGATGATGTGCTGGTCATTTGCGAGTTGTGATAGATGCTCAGATGGCCTTTGGGCTGATAGGTCTGGAACGACCTGCAGCAGGCAGCTGAGAAGCCCGCCAGGGGACAGAGACGCAGTGATAACAATAAAAAATGTGCCCACCTTAATACTAATATTTCCCTCAGCTGTCTTTTTTCCCCCCATATCTTTATTGGAGTATAAATGCTTTACAATGTTGTGTCAGTTTCTGCTGTACAACAAAGTGAATCAGCTATACGTATACATATATCCCCATACCCCCTCCCTCTTGCGTCTCCCTCCCACCCTCCCTGTCCCACCCCTCTAGGTGGTCACAAAGCACCGAGCTTATCTCCCTGTGCTATGTGGCTGCTTCCCACTAGCTGTCTATTTTACATTTGGTAGTGTGTATACGTCCGTGACACTCTCTCACTTCGTCCCAGCTTCCCCTTCCCACCCTGTGCCCTCAAGTCTGTTCTCTACATTTGAGTCTTCATTCCTGCCCTGCCCCTAGGTTCATCAGTACCGCTTTTTAAAATTCCATATATATGCAATTAGCATACGGTATTTGTTTTTCTCTTTCTGACTTACTTCACTCTGTATGACAGACTCTAGGTCCATCCACCTCACTACAAATAACTGTTTCGTTCTTTTTGACGGCTGAGTAATATTCCATTGTATCTATGTGCCACATCTTATCTATTCATCTGTCGATGGACATTTAGGTTGCTTCCACGTCCTGGCGATTGTAAATAGTGCTGCAGTGAGCACTGTGGTACACGTATCTTTTTGAATTACAGTTTTCTCTCAGCTGTTGTTTTGAGTTCCAAGTTCAAGACGTTTTGGAGCAGGACCTGCTCTATTATTCTGTGGGAGAGAGGGCGATGTGTGAAGCCCGCTGCACTGACTCAGGGCACCAGCACCTCCACCACCCCGAGTGCTGCTGGAGAGGGTTCTGGCAGGGTCTGGAGGGTACTGGACGGGCCCGGGCTTGCTCCTCGGCGTCCCAGGACAGATCTCCTTCTCCGGCGCCTCTGCGCCTCGACTGACAGGACACCGGCTCCCCAGCCAGCTCCCTTGATGGCCCAGGTCCAATTCATCGTGTTCTCTCTGCTGCATCTCTGGGTCCTCAGAGAGAAATGCCAGCCACATCAGTTCACCCTGGCATCTCCGAAGACAAAAGCACCCAGGGGTGGAGCACACGAGGCCCTTCGTGATGATGGATGTGAGCCTGGATTCACGAGCATTTGCACAGGCTGGTCCTAATAACACAGGATCACCAGCAACCGTAAGCATCTGACAAGACGCAACTGGAGCCAGGTGCCAGACATCTCTAGCCCACCAGGTGCAGACCTGCTCACCCCCAGGAGTCAGGGAGGCATAGCAGGACGTGGGCGCGTCTTTCAAAGGCAAGAAGGGCTCTGTTGAAACCCTAGCTCCACCACTTACCAGCTGCCTGGTCTTGGAGAATTCTCCTGACCTCTTTGAAATTAATCCCCTCGTGATCAGAAAACACACTTTGAAGGGTTTTAATCTTCTTAAATTTATTGAGATCTATTTTACGGTCCAGAATGTAGTCCATCTGGATGAATCTTCCATGTGTGTTCTACTGCGGTTGGGTGGAATGTTCTGTAAATGCCAATTAGGTAAAGTTAATTGATAATGTTTTTCAAGGGCTCTGTGTCATCACTGATTTTCTACTTGTTCCCTCATTTGTTGGGGGAAGGAGGGTTGTGATGCTTCCTGATGTGTCTGCTTTGCTGGGATATGGTCTCCAGTTACCCAGTCAAACACTCATCTGGGTGCTGCTGGGAAGGGATTTTGCAGATGTGATTACAGTCCCTAATCAGTGGACTTTAAGTAAAGGAAATGATCTGGGTGGGCCTGGCTTAATCAGTCAGAAGACCTTAAGAGCTGGGCTGAGGCTTCCCCAGGGAAAGAAGAAATTCCTCCCATGAACAACAGCGTTGGCTGTGTCTGCACCCACGTCAACCTGCTGTCACACTTGCGTTGCAGCCTATACAACTGCATGAATGGACTTTTCATCGTCTTGATACAAACACGTCCTGTGGGTTCTGCTCCTCTGGCTGAACCCTTACTAAGCCCAGGGTATCAAAACTGCCAGCAATAATTGTGATTTCTCTATTTCTCCTTTCATCTCTATCAGTTTTCATTTCATGTATCTTGAAGCTGTTACTGGGGGTATACACATTCAGCATTTGTGTCTTCTTGATGAATTGACGCCTTTATCTTGATGAATGGACTTCTACGTCCCTGGAAATACTCTTTGATGTGAAATCTACTTTGTCTGGTGTGAGTATGGTCACTGCGTTTTCTACCGGTTAGTGTTAGCAAGGTACATCTTTTCCCATCCTCTTACTTTTAACCTATTTGTGGCTTCCTGTGTAAACTGCACTTCTTGTAGGCAGCATTTACTTGGGTCTTGCTTCTTTATCCTACCTTGCAATCTCTGTCTTCATTTTGAATGTTAGACTATTTACATTTAATGTAATTATGATATAGTTGGGTTTAAATCTACCTCCTTGTTCTGGGTTTCTACTTGCCCCATCTGTTCTTTGTTTTTCTTTCTTATTGTCATGTCATCTTTTAGATTAATCAAGGGTTTTATTTTAATGATTCTCCTTTATTCTCACTATGGGCTTATTAGTTACCCCTTAATTTTTTATTTTTACTGGATATTCTAGAGGTTATAATACACCTCTTTAACTTATCACAACCTACCTTCAAGTAGTGTTAGTCCACATCACATTTGGTGTAAGAATCACTCAACAATATACTCCTATGTCCCCCTCCCATCCCTTGTGCTATTATTGTCACAGATTTTACTTCCTTGTAAACTATAAACCCCCAAATACATTGTTATTATTCTTCTTTTAAACAGTGAAATACCGTTGCAGGAGACGTAAAAATTAGAAAAATATCTTTTACATTTACCTATTTAATTACTATTTCTGGGTCACTTCACTGCTTTGTGTAGATCTAAATTTCCATCTGGGATCATTTGTTTTTCTGTTGGAAGAACCCCCTTTAACACTTCTTGTAGATCGGATTTGCTGACAATGAATTCTATCAGTTTTTGTTTCCCTGAAATAGTCTCTATTTTATTTCCAACTGTGAACTGCATTTTCACTAGCTAATAAAATCACTGTTGACAGGCACCCCGCCCCCCATCGCCCTTAGCACTTCAAAGATGCTTCCCCATTGTTTTCTGGCTTGCATGGTTTCTGGCAAGAAGTCTGCTGTCCCTCATGGTTCTGCTCCTCTGTCCACAATGTGTCATTTTTATCTGGCTGCCTCTAAGATCTTTTTATTACTGGTATTCAGCAATTTGTTTATAATGTACCTTGATGTGGCTTTCTCAGTGTTTACTCAAAACAGGCTTTATTTGGCTCCTTGGATCTGTGGATTTCTAGTTTCCAACAAATTCAGAAAGCTTTTGGCCATTATTTCCTCAAAACAGGTTTTGTCCCTGTCTCTTTCTCTTCTAGAACTCCAATTACACACAGGATAGATGACTGGATATTCTCCCACAAGTCACCACAGTTCTATTATTTTGTTTTTTAAGTCTTTTTTCTCTCTGCTTTAATTTGAATAGTTTCTATGTTTTCAAACTTGCTGACCTTTAAATCTACAGTTTTTACTCTGCTGTGAATTCTATCCAGCATATTTTTCATTTCAGATATTAAATTTTCAACTCAAAGTTCCATTGTGACTTTCTTATATCTTTCATTTTGCTTCTTATTGTTTATTGCTCTTCCCTCTTGAATGTATGGAACATATTTTTAGTAGCTGTTTTAACATCCTTGTCTGCGAATTCCATCACCTCTGCCACATCTGGGTATTTTTCTATTGACTGATTTTTTCCCCCTGGTTTTGGGTCTGAATTTTCTGTTTTTGCATGCATGGTTAATTCTGATTGAATGCCAGACATTGTGAATGTTCACTGCTGCTTTCTGGTTTTTGTGGTGCTCCTTTCAATGGTCTTGGATTTTATTCTGGTGTGCAGTTCTGAGTTATTTGGAATTAGTTAGACTCTCCCGAAGCCTTTTTATCAAGTGTCATTAGGGTGGGTCCAGAACAGACCTAGGCTAAAACGAACTTACCGCCATTATTCAGAAAATACTCATGAGGATTCTACTAATGGCCAGTGTATTCTAAGGTCTTTCCATCCTGACTGGTGTAAACACAAACTATCCTAAGCCCCGTGTGAGCTCCAAGGATTGTTCTGCGTGCTCCTTTGGGCAGCTCTTTCCCCAGCCATCTGTCCTTCCCTCATATACATGCACACATCAGCCACGACCTGGTGGGGCCTCTCTGCAGCTCTCCTGCCCCAGCACTCTGCCCTCCAAGTCTTGCTAATTTGGCTTCCCTGAACTCCAAGCTCTCTCTCCTCCACTCAGTGAGACCACCTCTATTTCACTTCCCTTCCCTACAGTGAGCTGGGGCAGTCATGGGCCCTTGTTTGCCCCTTTCACTGTCTATTGTCCAGTGTGTGAGAGCTGTGCTTGGTACATTCCCTCCAGCTTTCTGGTCATTAACAGCAGGAAAGTAATTCCCATGCCTGTTACCCCACACTGGCCAGAATAAGATGTCCAAAACCAAAAGTCAGTAACATTTTCAGAAGAGGTTTTTGGTCTAATGTAGAGCTGATTGTTTTTTAAATTTCCACATTTTAAATAGAACCCCTAAGATCCATTCTTCGCTGTCATTATCATTTCATGAAATAACAAAAAAATACCATCTCAGGATAGAGGGTATTTCTCCCCAAAGTAGGACAGCTGTGGGTCTTACACCAGTTTATAAACTCTCTGCAATTTCCTTATTTAACCACAGACTTGAACGTTTTTTCCTAGGCTGACACTGAAGACAATATCGATTAGAGATGATGGAGACACCACGCTTGGAAGAGGAGTCAGGAATGTGGTTCGTTATTATTAGGTGTGTGTATATGAAGCAGAAACTATGAGCATGACCCTCGCATGTGTCTTCCTGGCAGAATCAAGGGCAGATGTTCTGCTTTGGAAGCCAAAGTGACACAGGGACAGGTACTTGTCACCAAGACCCAGGACAGCAATCTCTAAAGCGGGCTCCACACACCTCTAGGTGCCCCCAGGCCGGCACTTCACATCAATATCGTACTGCATTCTCAAAGGGCTCCTGGAGCGGGTGGCAGGTGGCCCACCGCCATGAGAGGTGGCGCGAGGGTGAACCTGGGTCTGCCAAGCGTCAGGTCAAGGCGGTTCCCAAATACCAGCTGTTCACGTACCTCCCTCAAACGTCGGCCAAATCTCCGCAATACCTACGTGTTATTCACTTAACATGTGTCTTTAACATCATTTCTAAAAATATCTAAATGTACTTTAAAAAGAAATTTACGTCACTGCCACCAATGAGAAATCAGTATCATTTGCTTTTTAAAGAAAACCCTGAGGGACCCATGAAAATAATACACTATCATTAACTTCTAGCCAGATGCGCCTGCTTTCCTGGGACTTTCTCATTCTTCATTAAAAAGAGAGACCGGCAACTTCCGGAGAGGTATTAGAGTCATATTAATACCTAACTGAGACTTTCTCTTAGATATAATTGGAAATTTTGAAAAAGATTCTGCAGTGCCCAGTTAAATGTGGCTGAAAGAACACGCCCCATTTTTCTCTGCCCTTTAACAAGAACAGAACTAGAGCAGAGGCAGAGACGGCACCCACCCACCAGGAGCAGGGGGGGTCAGAGGTGGACACTGTCAGATAGAAGATGAAAACCAAGTGGAGAGAAGGATGGGGGGTGGTCCCAGGGGTGGAGAGCAGAGTGGAGGAACCTGAGCGAGACGGAGGCCCTGTTCAAATAGAGAACTTGCCACTGGCTCGGGAAGTGAAGACCCCAGGAGTCCCCGAGGGTGGGGGTGTGGGCTGAGATGGGGAGCGAGAGCCCTGGTTGGAGCCCTGTCCCCTTTCCTCTCCACCCCCAATCGGCTGAGACCACCCTTCTCCCACCCTGGCAAAGGCAGGGGTTGTTCCTGAATCGGGGGGAACCCAGGCACAAGTCAAGGTGACGGCTGGCTGCCTCGATCCATCAATCAACCACCAGGCTGCAGGCTGCCTGCCACACCCACGACTTGCACCCCCTTCTCCCACTCACTGGCGAGCAGCCTCTTCACCGGCAGCTGGAAACCAGAGGACCCCCTCCAGAGAAATGGTCATGTGGGGAGCTGTGAGCACAGATACTGACTTTGGGAATCCTCCTGTGAAACAACTGGCTCGTGGGTCACTGCCCTCCTGGGAGGCCCTCACCAAGCCTGGCTTAATTCACAGTAACGTGTGGTCCTGCTCACACCCACTCTGAGAATGGAGGTCAGCCATGGACCCTGGACACTGAGTGGAGACCCTCACAACAAAGACAGAGATCAAACCCAAAGGCTGGGAAAAAAGAAGAAGGCAGAATGAAAAAAGAACTCTCAGGAAACAGAAAAGGCAGAGAGGAGAAGAAAGCTCCAGAGAAGGCACGGTTGATAACTGTCAGTAAGGGAAAGATGGTGTATCGATGAAAGAAGAACAGGGTGCCATAAGAAAGGAAGACTGATTCAAATAATAAGAAGAAAGTCTTGGAAATTTAAAATATATTCGTAAAACAAAACCAAAAATATCATGGAAAAGTAGGAAGAAATTGGTTGAGGAAATTTCCTAGAAAGTTGAACAGCTAAAGAGAAAGAGATAGATTGAGAGATTAAAAATAGGGAGAAGAGGTACGAGAATAAAAGGACCAACCCAAAAGGCCCAGGACCCGACCAGCAGATGTGACGGAACACACAAGACGGAGGCAAAATAGTACTATTTTAAATTAAAGGTACAGTAAAAAAAATTGCCCAGAAGTGAGGGGCAGGAATCTTCATAATGAAAGACACTGCACCAAGTTCCCAGGCAGCTCCTAGAAGAGACCCACACTGCAGCCTCACACCATGAGATTTCAGAAGGGAGGGGGCCTAGAAGTTTCCAGACACATGAAACACGTCACAGAGGATCGGGAATCAGGTGGCATCTGTCGTTCAACGGCAACCCCAATACCCTTCAACATTTGGAGGGAAACTATTTCAAACCCAGTATTCTGTAGTCAGACAAGTTATTGAGTGTAAGGGCAGAATAAGGACATTTCCAGACACACAAGTTCTTAAAAACTTACCCACTGTGCACTGTTTCCCAAGAAGCTAGGAAGGGAAGGTGACCACCAAGGTAAGGCAAGATGTGAGACGGGGAGAAACAGTGCTCCCAGCTGTGGCCGAGGGTGGACAGAAGCGTGGGGGAGGAAACCCCCTCGAACAGTGGAACCGTCACCTATCCGCAGGGCTTACCACGTGGAGAGAATCTTAGGGTTGACCTAGATGGCATGGAGAAGAAACAGGGGACCAGACGCGGAAAACTAAGCTTGTAGGAGAGAAGTGTCTATTAACCCCAGAGAAAACGAAAGGTTGTTGCAGAAAAGAAACGTGACTCTAGCACATCGTGCAGCCTGATGGGAACGTGACTGACACTGTCCATAACCCTTCACACGCTAAATACTGCTTTAACCAAGGGTCACCACTGAGCTCCATGAGGACGGGGATGCGGAAGAGGCTGCAGGGGGCGCAGGGGGCGGAGTTGTGCACGAGAGATAAAGGGTGTTTAAAATGCGAAAGATCAGGAAGTAGCAATAAAAGCGAAATACTTAGAGTTAGTGAAAAATAATCAGAAGAAACAACTAACAGAGAGAAGTGTGAGCCCATCTGGGAAAGAGGGTTTGAGGTGGGAAGAGAGGCAGGGAATGGGCTTCAGTGGAAAATAACGTCCTACTGGACTTTCAGCACCATGTGGACGGAGAGCATTGGGGGGAAATTACGTTGAAAAACAAAGAGACAGGAAAAGAATGGAAAGGGACTGAGTTTCTCACGACGGCCATCACCTTCCTAAATCAACTTTGCCTTGTTTGGCCTGCAAGGACCATCTAAGGGGTCTGGATTTTCCTCTCCGTGAACACTGTACGTGCTGAGCTGGCCAGTGGACGCTGTCGCTGGGAAGCCCGCTTCCTCCAGTTTCTGGAGCAGACCTGGAGCCCAGCAAGCGGAAAGTCCCTTCCCCCAAGGGTGACAAGGACCAGGAGAGCCACCAGCACCACCAAGCGGTCCCCCCCAGAGAAGATTCTCAATTTGGACACAAATGACAAGTGGGGCAACTCAGTCTGTACTGGGGGGGCCGTGCCAAACACTGTGGGGGGCTGAGCAGCACCCCTCCTCCCACGAGACGCCAGGAGCACCCCCTCAGCTGCAGCATCAGAGTTGTCTCCAGACACTGCCATGTATCCCCTCGGGACAGAGCTGCCAGATTCAGCAAATAAACATACAGGACGCCCAGTCCGATTTGTACTTCAGATAAGCAATGAACAATTTCTAGCATACGTATGTCCCAGGCAATATTTGGGATATACTCATACTGTTTAAAAACCCTATTTGTTCGTCTAAAATTCCAAAATTCATATTTAGCCAGGCATTCTGTATTTTACCCGACACCCCTACCTGGTGGGCAAATGTGCCCCTGGTTAAGAAGCGCAGCTCTGGAACAAGTCTTTCAACTCTTCTCATGGCACGTCTCCATTTGTAAATAATTTTGTCCGCTTGTTTATAAAGTGTACACACGTGCTACCTGATCACTATATTGGCCATACCGTTCAACACGTATACACAGCGACACTTTAAAAGAATGGTATTCAAAAGTCCATAGAAGTTTTAGTATTTTCTTCCCACACCCAAGGGCCCCCTTATTCACCCCATTTGAGAAGGCACGTGTGAACCCACCTGAGACTGGATGAGCATGACCTCCAGGGGCGACCTGCTGACCCCCTGGGGGTTTCAGAGAAACCGCTGCCCTATGACGCTGACCTCCACCCTGGGATAGGACGGCCGTTACCAGCCCCGAGTCCTCATCGTCCACGTGCCCGTCGATTCAGCAGGTGCTCACAGGGCCGCGTGTGCCGAGGGCTGTGTCCCAGGATCCGGGCCCGCAGACCCTCTGCGGTGCGGAGGGGTGACCTCCTGGAGGCGGGACAGACCGTAAATACTAAATACATCCCGGCGGGGCCGTGGGCCATGGAGAGAAGTCAGGCGGGAACAGGGACAGAGGAGTTCGAGGAGGTGGCCTCGGGGCAGAGCCCAAGTGGAGGGCGGAGCTGGGCAGCCTGGAGGGGTCTGGGCAGAAGGTCCCGGGGCGTCAGCCAGGATGCCGGCCCCAGGCGGGAGGAGGACGGGGCTCTGAGGGGGTCGCAGGACCTCTCTGACTGCTTTTTGGAGAACAGACTATAGGCTGGGGGGAGGGGGAGACCCATTAGCAAGCCTTGGCCGCGGTCCAGGTGAGAGAGGAGGGCTTGGACTGGCAGCAAGTGATGGAGGTGATGGCAAGCCTCTGCATCTCTCTTAATAAAGGCACCACAGGACCTGCTGGGTGACTGCATGTGGGCGCGAGTGCGCGGTCCAGGGTGACTCGAAGGTTCTCGGCCGAGAAGGTGGAAACATGGCATGGCCTGTACAGCTCAGGAGAGCTCGTGGGAGGAGCCAGACGGGGCGGGGGCCGAGGCTGGGATGGGAGGACAGCGATGGTAAATGGTTTTCCAGAAAGGACGGCTCACCGTGTAGGAGCCACCTTCCTTCACCACAGAAACAGAAAATAGAAACAGACGTGCTTCTGAAGGTGACCTGCAGGCTGGCAAGGTCAAAGGTGGATTAACGTCGGCTGTCCTTGTCGCTGATCTCTTCGTGGTCGTGGTGGGGAGTGAACAAGGACGGAAGGCATTTGCTGAGTCCACGCGCAGAGGCGGAGCACAGGGGACGGGCGGCTGCTGTTCCTGGGAATCGTAACGACGACCACACGATGGACGTGTGGCTGTCAAGCCCCTTCCCACAGTGACCTTGGCCTCCATCCTCACGACAGCCCCGAGAGGCATTATCATCCCCAGCGAACAGCAGCGTAGGAAATGAGGCAAAGGCGGGGAAGGGACTCGCCCAAGGTCACACGGCGAGCTGGCGGCTGAACTGAGACCGGAACGCGGCCCCCGGCCCCCGGCCCCCGGCTGGTGCCCCCCCGCCCCATCCGAGACCACGGAAGCCCACGGGAAGATGCTCAGCGTGCCAGTCCCGAGGGGAACACACATCGAAACGCTGGCGAGCGGCCACCGCCCAGCCACCAGGACGGCCAAGCTCACGGACGCCGACGAGCAGGCCGCGGGAGCTCCCGGTGCGGCAGAGGGGGAGCGCCTGCGGGGCAGCCGCTCTGGAAGGCGTTCTGGTGGTTTCTCGCGCTACACCTCTCTCACTGCACAACCCAGAAATCCCCACGAATACACACAGAGCGCCGGCTGGACGCTGGGGAGAGACAGGCAGAGACGCCAGCCCGAGGGCAAGGGCTCCCGACAGCTGTAAGCGCGGCCCCGAGAACCAGAATCGCCCAGACGTCTGTGGCAGGTGGGTGCATGCATCTGTATCACAGGAAACCACCCAGCAGTCACGAGGAGCACAGGACCAACACCTGTGACAAGGTGGCTGTCGGATGCATTGCAACCGGTGAAAGAAGACAGGCCCAGAGGGCAGGTCCGGTCATACCGCTTCAGGGACGTTCCAGAAAAGGCAAAACTGATCTCCAGCGACAGAAATCAGATGGGGGCTGCCAGGGGCTGGCAACGGGAAGGGTCAACTACAAAGGGAATTCTGGGGGGGTGACGGGATGGTGACGGGAGCGTTCTCTATGTTGACTCTGGTGGTTCTGCAACTGGACGCGTTTGTCCACACTCAGAACAGCACAGTGAGAAGGGAGAAGGGTGGATTTTAGTGAGGCCGATTATATCCCAATAAACCTGGCTTAAACAACAACACACATCAGACCACGTCCATCCCCTGCTGCAGCCGTGTCAGCATCTTTTCGTTACTCTTGGGATACAACCACGCTCCTCTCCTCAGCCTCCGCACCCCCCTCCCAGCCGTCCCTCCCGCAGGTCTTTCCCGGGCCTCAGGGATCCGGCACACTCTGTTCCCCGCCCCCCCACACGCGTCCTCCTCCAGCTTCAGACCCTCGTCCCACCGCCTGCCGGAGGAGGCTCCTGTCCTGCGTTCGTGAGTCTCTCCCTCCATCGTGAGCGGCAATCACGTTCCCACTCAGCTGTCTGCCTGGCAGTTATCCGTCTCCCCGCGAAGGACACACGCAACGTCTCCTTCTCAACGCCGATGCCCGGCCCTTGTTACAGCTCATCACACAGGAGGGGTTCAATAACAGTTACTGAACAACAGAACGAATGAGTGAACAACTAAGTTCTGGAGACACGCAACACACGAAGTGACTTCTCTACACCCCATTCTCTGGCAAAAGAAAACTCTACCAAAAAGGACGCAGGGCAAGGTAACACAGCCAGCCCTCGGGCCATCGCAGATCAGCGGCGGGGACAAGCGACGAGCCCTACCTGTCGCTGCGGCAGGTCTCCAGATTCACGGCTCAGAGCTTGTTGTCAGCCTGAAAAACAGAAGGGAAGAAAACAGTTAACAGCTTTGCTGAAGTCTAGGCTTTCCCAACTGCCTGGCTTTGCTCACCCTAAAATCAGCAGAAAATTTCAGCCAAGTCTGGTGCCTGCTTCACCACCAGAGCTTCTGAGTGTCGGACCAATCGTCAGTCTTCTGAAGTCGAGGTTCTGTTAAGGCTTGGCTCAAACGACAGGGTCAGTAAGAGGCTTATAAAAAAGATTTGAAAGGCTATCCGTGCACCAATTAGCTCTTACAAAACTGTATTTTGATGGGCACCGTGCAGATGAATCAGCTCCACGTGGCTCCCTTTCCCTGGAAACACCCTTGGGCCTGAGAATTAAAGCTGGTGCTTGGGAGAGGTGAGGCCGGGGAGGGGAATCTTTGGGGCCCGACCGCTTCACGAGTTTTGCCAGATTCCTAGCGGAGGGAGGGGGTAAATAGTTGAGGACATCTGGCTGATATAAAAACACGGCTGGATTCATCCTTCCTCGAAGCAAATATTATTCTCATTAAAACATAATCAGATCATCTTTTGGGAGGAGCCATCGTGGAGGAGGGCAGCACAGAGAACCCCTCTGGTTACATGCAGCCGCGCTCAGCGGCTGGGCTGGGGTAGGGAGGCCCAGGCAAAGCCCACCCCCCCCGAGTCTGGTCCCGGCCCAGTATGGCTCCCTCCACCGGCTGGTGACACTCTTGACCAGGGTCCTGGCTCCTCCCTTCCAGTTGGGTCTCTGGGACAGGAAACTGCCTTCCCAATTCTCAACCAGGTCCGGGGCGGGAGGTCTCAACACGGAGACCATCCCACGGCGAGAGGGCATGGTGTGCGTTGCTTGGTCAAATGCCAGCATCAAGGTTGTGTGAATTTGGTAGACGTGGTTACCACCTACGACCACCCAGCTCCCAGTAAGGGAGGTTACTCTTCGTAAGGTGGGTTGGCCCCATCCAACCAGTTGGAGCTCTTAGGAGCCAAAACTGAGGTTTCCCAGAGAAGAAAAAAATTCTGCCTCGTGACTATAACAGACACCCTGCCAGGGTTTCCAGCCTGTTGATCTGCCCTACAGATTTTGCACTTGTCAACCCCCAATCGTTAAAATAAAAATAAATTTCTCTCTCCCAGCAGATAGACAGATTAGATAGGTAACTGATAAGACAGATGATAGATATCCTCTTGGTCCCGTGTCTCTGGAGAACCCTGGCTGATACACAGAGAAAACAAAGATCTGTCAGTCCCCCAAGGCTAGCCCTTGAAAACGCCTCACCCAGGTGGCAGTACAGACTGGTAGTTAAAAATGCTGACTCTTGGTTTATATGAAGTTCTGCAACAGGCAAAACTAATCAATGATGAAAAGATTAGGACATTGGCTGCCTCATCGGGGTGCAGGCAAGGACTGACTGGGGTGGGGGCACTTTCTGGGGGGATGGGAAATTCCACGTGCTGATAAGGGAGGGGTTCACGGGGGTTTGCTTACGTTAAAACTCAGCGAATGGTACACCTAAGGTTTGTGCATTTCACTGCATGGAAAGTTCACTTAAAAACATAAATACTGAACTCCAGCTGGTGAAATGTGAGCCCAAGTGCTAAGGGGTGAAGCGCGCTGGAGTCTGCGGTGGCTGTTTGAAACGCGCACAAAAATAAGATGGGTCCACAGATGCAGAGAGGGATGGAGAGCTGGATCAACAGCTACGAAAGCGAATGCAGCTCGATGCTACGGGTGGGATCAGGTGGTGGGTTATGTGGGTGTTCGCGATAAAATCAGTCCCACTCTCCTGTGTGTGTGAATGGTGGGGCCGGCCCGTCTGCGGCGGGTCCTTGCCGTGCTGAACACCAGCTGCAGAACTGATCAGCGTGTTCACCTCTGCGCCTCCGTTCCCCCAACTAAAAACGGTGAGCAATGACGGCACCCACTTTCAGGGCTGTGTGAAGGTTAAAAGGCAACGTGCTCAGAGCACGCGGCCAGCCCTGGCCCGACAGCAAGTGCTCAGCGCCACCAGCCGTCCTCAGCAGCCGTTTCTGCTTGAAACGCCGGGAACCGAGAGGCTGAGATGTGACCTGTCAGACGGCTCCAAGTCCTGAACCTCGAACACTTCTCAACACGGGACTCCTGAGAGAGCACCACACTGAGATGGTGACAGGACAGGGAAGCAGACCACGGCAGTAACACCCTCACTGCACGGCCCTCGACAAGCACCAGGGGACATCACCCTGGAGGCTCGTGGGGGCCGGGGTTCACAAGTCACGGTCACCTGAGGCAGTGGAAGCCACGGGCTCGGGGAGCGCGGACCGGCAGGAGCGTGTGCTGCCGTGACAGGCGGCGGGCAGCCTCCTGGGGGAGTTATTCAAGGGGGCTGGGACTTCACTGGATGGACACGGTCCCAGATGGGATAAAAGATGCCCTGTGAGGCAAGGTTCTGTATTCCGTGTGGGTACAGAATATGAATATACTTGATTTTAGAATCAGAAGATTCTTCCACTGGTCCAGAACATTCCACAGTGAAATGATAGCACTGCTCCCAAAGACCCCCGTACCAGGACCACAGCGTGTGACTCCTCTGGCCCTCCTATGCTTTTGCAGGGAAACATGTCAGCATCCCTCCGTGAGCGAGTTTGCTCTGTGATAACTGTGCTTCACTAAAAGCTTCCCGAAGTGAAGTTTTCTGGCACAACATTCACTGAAAGATTTGAGGTTCCCAGTGGATCGTGAGTAAAATGTACCCCAAACGTAAAGGGCTCGTTTAGCAATTAAAGGCCGCCGTGGGCCACTTTATTTACTAAGGATCCAACAGTTCCGAGCCCGATGGATGAGGACGGCCGTGCACAGCGAGGAGGACGACTGTCCTGCCGAGCGTGCTTCTGCTTTTCCGTTCGGCATCGGCCGCCTCACACAAGGTCTGCGGTCCAGCCGCCGCACGTCTTCCTTGCGAGCAGGGAGAGCCTCAGCTGCTCCCGTCATGCGGAGGACTTTCTGGCGCAGTTATCGCTTGCTGGGCAGCATCGTCAATTCCAAGCGCATTTCTGCTCCACACACATCTCAGTTTGGCAGAATCTTGTTTTCAGCGTGAGGTGTGTTCCGCCAGAATTTGAATTTGTATCACCGCTGCAAAAATAAATTATTGTACCTTCAACGCTGAACGTTTAAACTGGATCCGAGAAAGCCTTTGCACCATCTCCTCTGCGGCCCACTGTCCTGTCGGCTGGCGGCGTGGGGCTCCCCGTGCCCCACAGGCCACTGGTGGGGATGGCACAACAGCCAGAAACCAGAGGCGGGCAGGGCAGCAGGCTCCACACGTTAAAGATAAATTCATTTTTTAAATCTTGAAATCCTAGCTAGATTCTCTTGCCACCCAAATCTCCGGCTTGAAGTTTGCCGTCTCTGCTTCAAAGGGAGATTAGTGAATGCCAGAGACACGACTAGTTGGTGCCTGACCCAGTCTCCCTCCTGGTCACACCGCTGTCCGTGACCAGGGACAGAGTACGCTGGGCTTTGCGTCTGTGACAGCAAGAGAGCTCTTGCACAACGGGAGACATGAAACATCCCCTAGAATATGGTAAATAATTTTAAATTATAGGAAGAATGTTAAGATAAATATTTAGAGGCTCTGATGGAATGCAGCTCTGTTTCGAAGGAAAATGAAACATTGGAAAAACAGGCTCAACTGCTGTTTTCATTTCCAGAAGCTGCGTCGGATGCAAGAACCACGTGGGGGAGACGTTCTCCCCGCTCCCCGCACCCCAGACCGTGGCTCCACGTTCCTGATTCACCCTCTCCTTTCGCAGTCTCCCTCTGGCCCCCCTTCCAGGCGCTGGCGCTTTGCGGAGGGTGGAGGCCAGTAAACCGGCCTGTTGCCCAGAAGCTCTGAGAACGGTGGGCTGGACACCCACGCCCCTCGCCCAAGAGGCACCCCTGTGCCTGTGTGGGGACGGCCAGTCCCTCCTTCCGCAAGTGTCCGCAGGGTGTCCAGAGAGGGTAAGGGCCCAGCCCAGCGTCACACTGGAAAGCGCAGCATCCTCCCCCTCGGCCCCAGCCCAAGCCATCCAGGGCAGCCCAAGGACCAAGGACCAGGCCTCCCAACAGGCGGGGCGGGGGAGCACAGCACCTGCAGAGGAGCGGGCACGGCCACGTGGACGCACCGCCGGGACCGGCTCCCAGGGCTGGGGTGGGAGGCGGCAGAGGGTCTCGTGTCTACCCTGAAGGAGGAGGAGCCGGACGCCTCTGAGCAGCTGAGGAAAGTGTTGGAAAAGTCCCTCAGGGCAGAGGGGGGAGGGGTCCCAGCGAGCAGAGGGCCCTGCGCCCAGGTCCTGGGGTCCCCACGGGCCACCAGCACTCAGCAGCGACCGGGACGGCCAGTCGCTGCCCTTGTGGGGCCGTGCAGTCCCATACTAACGCTGCAGACACGGGGCTGCGGGGGAAGAAGGCGTGAGCGGGCGAGACCCGCTCCATCTCTGTGTCGGGGCTCTGGTCGGGGAGGGCTGCCCACAGGGAGGATCCGGGCATTTCCTCAGCAGCCCCACTTCGGACCAGATCACACTTTCCCGACAGCAGCCACCCACTGGGCACTGCCGATGCCCGAGAAGGTCTGCATGGCGTGGTCACCGACAGCAGGTTTGGGGGGCCTCGGGAGGGGGTGACGGAAGGGGAGACCTGAGAGATGGGCACTGCCCCCCCGTGAGGGGGCAGCACTGCCCGGACGGGAATGCCAGAGGTTGTAGGGGACAAGTCTCGACCACCCCACGAGCAGCAGCTGAGATGGAAGAGGCCCAGCCAGACGCCATCTAAGGACTTTGCCAGGGTTTTGTACAGGAGGTGGAATTTGGGGCAAACAGGACGCCTGGAGTAAAGAAGCAGCCCAGAGGCACGATGTGAAGTGATGAAATGATGAGCCGCCATCACGCACCCGAGCTCGGAGGCGCTCCATCGATCCTGGGGTACAAAGCATGCTGGTAGAAAGAGTATCCAAACACCAGGCCCTGCGGATGGACCGCGGGTGGTGGTCTTAGCTTCATCCCCCAGCCCACGGCACAGCGGTACGAGTGTGGCCCTGAGCTGGCGGTGCCGCAGACGACACCTGTGTGCTGGCTGCCTGGCGCCCTGGCACACTTCGTGGGGCATTCAAGGAGCCGGAGGATAAGCCAGCCCCGCAGGGGAAGGAGAGCCCCCCACAGCTGCTCTGCGGGCCACGGGGGCCCAGCGGCCTCCCTGGAAAACACTGTCTGGGGCTATGTTTTCTCCGAGCCTTTGTTGCTTTATTACCAAGGACGCTCTGTTCCAACTCCCTTCCCCTCACCTAAGACCATCGTCCATCTCTGTGAAAAGTCAGAGTGATTCTTTCCATCCCCGCTGGCCAGGTCGTGGTGGCACGCCAACGAGACAGGCTGGAGGAGGGAAGCGTTACCCCAAGCTCAGCAATGTCCACGCTGCCCCCTCCCTCCCAGCCTGTGCCTCTTCCGGGGTGAAAGCCAGCTCCTGTGTCCCCATCATCACTGATGCTCTGAGTGCCTGCTGGGTGCCAGACCATGTATGAAGGCTCCTCGTGGGAACTGATCACTGAACCTTTGTGATAGCAATATTATGCAGGCATTAATCTTTATCCTCAGTTTAAGACTAAAATCTGACACTCTAAACCCTCATGCGTATGGTCAATTGGTTTTCAACAAGGGTGCCAAGACCATTCAATAAGAAAAGGACAGGACTTCCCTGGTGGTGCAGTGGTTAAGAATCCGCCTGCCAGTGTAGGGGACACGGGTTCGAGCCCTGGTCCAGGAAGATCCCACATGCTGCGGAGCAGCTAAGCCCGTGCGCCACAACTACTGAGCCTGCGCTCTGGAGCCCACCTGCCACAACTACTGAAGCCCGCGTGCCCAGGGCCCGTGCTCCACAACGAGAGATGCCACCACAATGAGAAGCCTGCGCACCGCGACGAAGAGTAGCCCCCGCTCGCCACAACTAGAGAAAGCCCACGCACAGCAACGAAGACCCAATGCAGCCAAAAATAAATACATATATTTTTTTAATGCTATAAATTAAAAAAAAGACAGAGAACCAGAGTGTTGATGAGGACGGGGGGAAACTGGAACCCTCAAGCACTGCCTGCGGGGATGTAACAAGGTGCAGCTGCCAAGTCTGCAAGCCCCTCAAAAGGTTAGACATGGAGCTACCATGCGACCCAGCAATTCCACTCCTGGGCATATGCACAAGAGAAGTGAAAACACGACCACACCAAAAATATGTGTTTGTAGCAGCATTATTCTTAATAGGCGAATAACAGAAACAATCAAAATGACCACCAAATTAGTGGATAAGCAAAATGTGGCCAATCCGTGCACTGGAGTATCACTCAGCCATACAAAGGAATGAAGCTCTGACACAGGCTGCAACACGGTGAACCTTGAAAACATCATGCTAAGTGAGTGATGCCAGATACAAAAGACCACATACTATATGATTCCATTTATGTGAAGTGTCCAAAATAGGCAAGTGCAGCTTCATGGTTTCTAGGGGCAGGGAGAGAGAGAAGTGGCGGGAGACCGCTAAGGGGGACGAGGTCTCCTTTTGGGGTGACCAAACAGTTCTGAAATTGATTGTGGTGATGGCTGCACAATTCTGTAAACATACGAGAAACTGTTTAATTGTACGCTTTAAATAGGTGAGTTGTACAGTACATGAATTACTTCTCAGTAAAGCTATGTTAAGAACAACTGAGGCCCAGGGCAACAATCAACGGACCACACTCCACATAAAGGGCAGAGGCAAGCCTTGAACTCAGGCCCTTCAGGTCAAAGCTCTTCACTGCCTGCTCTGTCACCTCCCCTGGACTTACACCTTCACATAGGTCTTCCCTAGGTCTGGATTTCCTCATCACCGGTCATCTAGCCCGCCCCACCTGCTACACAAAGCACGGTCCATGAGCCAGCATCACCTGGGAGCCTGTTAGTAATGCAGGCTCTCAGGCCCCGCCCCAGACGTGCTGGGCAGCATCTGCATTTTAACTAGATCCACGGGGAACTCATGTCTACATTAAGGCGCTGAGATTGTATCCCTGAGGCTGGCTGCTTCATCCCTCCCGTGTGAGCGGGAGACATCTGGTTGAAGAAAGCAGAGGAGGCCTCCTTGCCTCAGGAGTAAGAGGCAGTTGCTGCCACTGTTCTGAGGCCGGGAGGAGTGACTCATCAGTGTGGAGCGGGAGCCCTGGAGACAGGCTGCCTGTCCTACACGTGTGCCGTAGGGGTTACAGCCACAGAGACTCTGGGGCACTGTGCTGGAGGGGACTTCAAAACTCAC
Organism: Physeter macrocephalus; assembly: GCF_002837175.3. NCBI lineage: Eukaryota > Metazoa > Chordata > Mammalia > Artiodactyla > Physeteridae > Physeter > Physeter macrocephalus. The sequence goes on along the minus strand of NC_041230.1, from coordinate 54,320,919 downwards.
TGAGTCAGCTTCCCATCTCCTCCTGGAGACACTCTCAGCGTCCTCAGTGGGGTCATCCACATCCCACAAGGTAAGGGCTACCTCACCTGCCGCCTTGCTGCATTGTTAAGCAGGACCAGTCATTGTGGAACTCAATCCCTGATCAGGCAACAGTGACAGTGGTATGCCTAACACTCTAGCTGCCTGCCAGAAGCTGAGATAAATCCTCTCGTGGAGGAAGATGACACTGTCCTAGGCCTTGAGTTATCTCTGTATTTTTTCATGTACAATATCCAGCACATAATCAAAAATAATATGACATATAAGGAGATGGGACAACATGATCAAAAATCAAGAGAAACAACAGACAATAGAAACAGAGCCATGGATTATGGAAATGGAATCATCAGAATATGAACTTTTAATAATCCTCTAAAATACTCAAGAAAATGAGAGACAAGATTGAGAATTTTGGTACAGTGGAAACTATAATAAGGAGTCAAAAAAAAGTTCTAGAACCTGAGAAATATAACAACTGGAATTTAGAACTTAATAGATTATATCTAACTGAAGAAAGAATTAGTAATCTGGAAGATAAATCAAAGAAACTTTGCAGATGAAAATAATAACTTTTTAGCTATTCTGGTGAAGAGATATTGGGACTCGATGCGGTTTACATCTGCATTTCCCTAATGACTGATGATATTGAGCACCTTTTCATATGCTTATTGGCCATCTGAAGATTTTTAAATGAAGGCCCTATTCAAAACTTTTGTGTATTTAAAAAATTAGGTTATTTCTCTCTTTTACAAATAGTAACATTTATTAGAGTTTGACAACTCCTAGATACATATTTTAATTTCTACGGTAATTTAAAAGAACAAGAAAGGTATTTATAACTATCAATCAAACTAACCAAGGGGGGTATAAGATAATAAAAATAATTATTTTAAAAAGGCAAGAAAGGACAGAAAAAGGGTCACTGAATAATCAAGACAAATAAAAAACACACAGTAACTTAGATAGACGGGAATGTTAGATGAAATCTCCAATATATTAATTATCACGTTAAATGCAAACAGACTAAATGCTCAAATTCAAAGATAAAGATGGTATCTTTTGTCAATAGGAAAATGTAACTTTTCATCCAAATAAATGACTTTCTTGGAAGCATGTTTTTCTGTCTTTGTCTATCTCCCACTGTCACTACACAGGGAGAAGCAACCTGTAAATCTGCTCTCATTTAGCTGGAAACATCTGATAATTATTGCTGATAGACTGTTTCGGTTTGCTACTAAAAAGTTAGGTCACTCTGCTAGACAAACTTCCTTTCTAAAAGAAAGGTTATCACTTCTACTTGTCAAGATCCTTTAAATAATGTGTTTTTAAAATCGGATCCGACAGCCTTGCAGTTTCTCTTTACAATTCTCACATCTTAGTCCATCCTTGCCTCTAGAATATTGGTTAATGTCTCAAGTTCTGCCTAGGTTTGAGTCCTGACATTTACAGGACTCAGCTCAGGTTGAACAATTCATTTCATCCCCCTGGACCTCAGTTGCCTCATCTGTAAAATGGGATAATGGTCCCTACCTCAAAGGGTTGTTGGGTGGATTAAATAAGCAAAAGCACACGTCTCACATAATGAACACACAACAAATGACAGCTGTTATTATTACCATAACAGGAGGATTTTATCAGTGCTAGTCTCCCAGCCCCTTCTTGATCTGGTCAGTTCCTCCCGATCCTCTGTCAAGGCTCAATTCAGAAACTACTGGGACTTCCCTGGTGGTCCAGCGGTTAGGACTCCATGCTTTCACTGCAGGAGGCACGGATTCAACCCCTGGTCAGGGAACTAAGATCCCACAAGCCATGTGGCTTGGCCAAAAAAAAAAAAAAATTAGAAACTGCTCCCGTGAGCCCCGTCCCAGTCAATCACCTCACCTCTCTCTCTCTCTCTCTCACACACACACACACACAAATGCGCAGCTCTATCACAGTCCTGTGCTACAGACAGGTGTTTAGATGAATTTAACTCACCTCACACTGGAAACAAAAGACCCACGAGGGTAGGAAAGGGATGATATTCTTTCCTCCTCCCTGACTCAATGCCATGGAGTCACATCTTACACGTGAGATTTTAAGGTCAAGTCACAGCTGTGTAGTCAAAGTGTCCCCTGGCACACGAGTTGGGTGTACACACCCCTGACACCAGGTCTTGCCCTCCAAAGGTGGACACCCACAGGGCCAGGCAAAGGACGGACCCAGAGGAAAGTCTACAAGCTGACGTGTGGACTTTCGAGCTGTTCCCCTTTGGAAGGGACCGGCCAGCCCCAAGAAGCAACAGCGGCAGTGGCAGGAAATGGTTCGGGGATGAGAAGCCCAGTGTCCTGCTCACCAGCAAGACTTTGCCATCCATTCTGACGCATCTTCTTCGTCCTATGGCACAGGAACGGGTGTGGAGCTCGTGGTGAGGATGGAAAGATGCAGAGCTGTGTCCTACAACGGGGTAAGTTCCCAGCTGGGACTCACCTATGTGTGTGCCTGGCGGAGGCTGTGGTGTAGGTGGCTACGGAGCGCTACTGTGTGTCAGGCATAGGACAGCCCTGAAGGCACAGGATGGGTCAGACGGTCTGTTTCTTCCCGTACATTCCACCGTCTTCCTTGAAAACCAGTGGGGAGTGGACGTTTCAGGGGAGGGGTCTCTCCACCCTTCACCCCTAACATGTGGCAGAGGCTCGTCCACGTCTGTGGTTCACGGGGGCGGGTAAGGAAAGGGAAGAACACAACCCCACAAAGAGAGGTCCCAGGAGCACACGTGCCAGCCTCCTGCGTGCTCTGGGTCTGACCTCGCTCTGAGAACGTCAAGGTCAGACATGGTCCCTGGCAGCCTCTTCCACGTCCACGCAGGCAGCAAGGTCGCTCTGCTCCATCCGTCCGTCCGCGGTGCCCTGAGCCACCCTCCGTCAGCCCCTGCGCTCCGCTGTCACACTCCGGACCCTGCTCTGTCCCTAGACGGCGCCCCATGGCAGGCACCCACGGTTTAGGCGCTCTCCTTCCTTCCCTCGAGCAGGACCCCGGGCAGGGCCCGCGGCATCCCCTAGGCCCAGGGCCAACGGCACAGGTGAGGCAGGGAGGCCTCCCCTTTGACACGGGCCCCCGGGTCTCCCACGCGGCCAGCTCAATGGCCCGACAAGGCGTCAGACTGACCCTCCCGGAGCGTCACCCAGGCCCGGGAGGGGCAGGAGTCACGTCTGCAAGCCCGCGGACCACCTGCGCTGCGGAAAACGCACCCCATGGCGGGGCAGGCGGCCCCCCCTTCTCTCGGCATCAGAGCTGCCACTGAGCAAACTAGAGCCAGGAGGGGCCAGGTGAGCCCGTCAGATTAACAAGGGTCAGAAGGGACTTTAACACACAGCGTCAGCCAAAGTACAGACCACCTCGAAAGTGGGCATCTGAATGCCAACGTTTAAGGGCCACCTGGACGCAGCACCCGCACTCCTAGGTGTGTGGGTCCAGACATAGCTTGAAACCTAGACCGACCTGATTACATCCAAGGGGGCTCAGGGGAAAGGTTTCGGCCAAGGGAGCAAGCTCCAGCCTCCCGTCCCACACCCGCCACGGCGGCGAGAGGCGTCCCGCCTGGGGAAGGCTGGTGTGGCCGAGCTGGGCCAGTGCCCCGTGCCCTCGCCCGGGTTCCGGAAGGGCCCCCGGGCGGCTGGCGCACGGGCGCCCTCTGCACCGGGTCGGTGGGAGCCCCAGAATGAAGCGCCTCTGGTGGGACGGCCTGGGTCCCCTCGCGCTCCCCAGCCCGCAGCAGGATGTCGGTTCGGCCGCAGATAAGCGGCTGGGTGAGGGGACCTGGGCACCCACAGCGCCGGGTGCCTCCCCACCAAGAAAGACAGAGGAAACGGCATTTGGAGCAAATCCTCTTGACAGAAACTTGCTCCGGGTCCAAGATCATCAGTGAAAACCCACACGGTTTAAGTCTGGCAACTCATCAGATGGCCGTTTGTATACGAAATGCGTAGCTAATGTTCACAGCAAGGCCCTGTTCCCAGCGCTGCGTGCAGATCTCTAGAACCTCAGGATTCCCAGAAAGCGGCAGCTTCTCTGGAAGTGGAGTTGTTTTCAAGGAAGGGAAGGGATTTACCAATTGCTAACTAGTCTGGCATTTATAAAACATCCAAAAACTGAAAAAAATCCGTCCAGAGACCCAGGTCGACGTTAACTGTTTTTTCCTGTTAGCAAGGACAGTCGGGATCAAGTATCTGGAGGGTGCCCAGCTCCCGGTGACTCAGCCGGGGCTGACATCCGCCGCGGGCCGGGAGGAGGCCGGCTGGCAGATCCCAGCGCACCAGTGCTCGGGGGGCCATGCCGCCACCAGCCGTGCGCATCCCGCCTCTGGCGCAGCGGAAGTCCACAGCTGCCCAGGCCCCGCTGGCACCGGGAGGGGGAAACGCCGTCGAGGGGACAGGACCCTCAGAGACCCTGGGGGGACTGGAGAGCCGGCCCATGAGGCTGTACATCAGCTCTAGAGCAAAGCACTGGCTGGTGGGGAATTTTAGCCAAATGGTTTTTTTTTTTTTCACCACATATAAAAATGAGATTTTCCTCGCGCTGTAGTTTTCAGAATTGTTTTTCCATCAAGGCCTGAGCCGCCTGCCCTCCCCTGCCCCCACCACCTAATGCCTCGGCCCCAGTTCTCTCTGAAGTCGATTCTCCGCTGGGTTCACCCGCTTCCCACCCCCAAGAGCTGGGGAAGCAGGAGTTTTAATTTTTCACTGCACAAGGGCCCTGAGAAAGTCTACGGTTGGTGCAGGAAACACACCCTTTACAAAAGTGCCCCCCCAAGCAAGAACGTGTCTCCTGGGTTTCCAGGGTCCCTCAGCTTTGTCACTAGAAGCGGCTTCTGTGCTTTCATTGTGATTAACCCGTGGACGCCCACACTTAGGCGTTTCAAAGTCACGTGCGGCTTCCTGCCCAGAGCTGGGCCGATTTCCTGTGCACTGAAGCTTCTGATTCTGAAGTGGCCAGGACGAGGGTTCTTCCGGAAGGGCGGGTTGAGCCGCTGAGAACGTCTACCAGAATTCAAGCGGCCGCAGCGAGCACGTCTGCGGTTTGTTGAAGGACGATCCCAGTGAAGGATGAGGGTCCTTCGGGTCGGCGCCACTGACCACACGGAGGACACCTGGGCTCTGGAGCGGCAGACACCGTGAGGACAAATGACTCCAGCAGAGGCAGATTCCACCCGCGACCCGGAGGAGGGGTGCAGTCCGGAGCCCGGTGTCCCCAGGGACCTCCCAGCACTCCCAGACAGAGTGGGTTAGGGTTAGGTTTAGCGCTGTGCAGCTGGTTCGAAGCAGGGCACTCTGTGGCCAGTCCTGCTTCGTGGCTCCATCGGGGACATGCACACACTTGCAGCGTGCGCTCTGGTTTTGCGTTCTAAGTTGTTGCTAAGTAACCGAATAAATCAGGCTGAGAGACACATGGCCCCTTCCAGGCCGACCCAGGTTCCCTGAGCCACTTCTGAGAAGCACTCTAGAGGGTGGGGAAAAAATAGATCTCTCTCCTTCTCTGTCTTCTCTTTTTTTTTTTTTTGCGGTACGCGGGCCTCTCACTGTCGTGGCCTCTCCCGTTGCGGAGCGCAGGCTCCGGACGCACGGGCTCAGCGGCCACGGCTCACGGGCCCGGCCGCAGCCCTCTGTCTTCTTTCTGTTGTTGGATGATAAGAAATCTCCAGAGTAATTTCCATCTCTTTTATAAACATCATGACAATTAGTTGGTTTCTTGCTCCATGAGTTTCTTTTTTTATCTTATTTAGGAAAAAAAAAGCTGGCAGTAAGGCGCAGGTGACGTGTCCTCACTCGGCATGACCTGCGGTGTCAGCCGCAGGTGGCGGGTGCCGTGTCACCCAAGCGCCATGTCTGAGAGCACAGCTTTCACCACAGGGTCTACCCCAGACCGGCCCGGCTGCGTTGCTCTCTGGGTTCTGCGAGCCTCGCCCTGCAGGCTTCACTCTGAAGGACGCTGGTTCAGGGAAGAAGCATCAGGTCTGTGCTCTGGGGATTAGTGAGTTGTGAGCGCTTTGTAAGCACTCTCCTCCTGCATCTGAAACCCACCCGCTGGCCGTGACCGCCTCCGGGGCTGTGGGACGCGTACCCTGAGCCTCTGCTCTCAGCAGCTGCGCTACTCCGTGGGGTGCGGTCCAGCACTCCCTCGCAGAAAAGGCATTTCTCCAGTGGGGCCGACTTCACGCTGTCGCTTAAATGCGGCTTCCACACAATTAACGCCTTCCCGCCCTGCCCACCATGACCAACCTCCTGCCGCCCCCTGTCCCCGCTCTGCACTTGTGACCGCTCGCAGCTGAGGGTCCTGCATCTGTGTGCGCCGGTTTGCCCCACGCTGGACCCAAAACCACGGGGCGGCGGGGGCTGAGCTGTGCGTGTGAACGCTCACCCAGGGGACGTCTGCTGAGGTGGGGTGAGGGGGAACCCCGGGCCCCGAGAGGCCCCACCGGAGGCCAGGCCGGGCTCACAGCCCTGAAACCCACAGCAGTAAAACAGCTTCTGGGGCCGGGAGGCAGGAGGGGACGTGGCAAATTAGGAGTGAATTCTGGAAGGACTCCTCTGACAGCTGACAGGGAAGGTTTTCCCCCATGTCACAGAAAATGCTAACTGTCAGATAAACCAAGAATCCAGCTCCATCAAAAAATAAAGTAGAATTTCCATATGATCCAGCGATTCCATTTCTGGCTACACACCCAAAAGAACGGAAAGCAGGGGGTCAAAGAGAGGTCTGTACATCCACGTTCACAGCAGCACCATTCATAACAGCTAAGAGGTGGAAGAACCCAAGGGGCCATCAATAGATGATGACAAACAAAATGTGGTCTATCCACAACATGGAATATTATTCGGCTTTAAAAAGGAAGGAGGGGGGCTTCCCTGGTGGCGCAGCGGTTGCGCGTCCGCCTGCCGACGCAGGGGAACCGGGTTCGCGCCCCGGTCCGGGAGGATCCCACGTGCCGCGGGGCGGCTGGGCCCGTGAGCCGTGGCCGCTGAGCC
>NC_041230.1:54305869-54313813 GCF_002837175.3 Physeter macrocephalus | reverse complement strand
GCCTGCCGATGCAGGGGACGCGGGTTCGCGCCCCGGTCCGGGAGGATCCCACGTGCCGCGGAGCGGCTGGGCCCGCGAGCCGTGGCCGCTGAGCCCGCGCGTCCGGAGCCTGTGCTCCGCAACGGGAGAGGCCACGGCAGTGAGAGGCCCGCGTACCGCAAAAAAAAAAAAAAAAAAAAAAAGGACGGAAATCCTGACACATGTCGTGTTACAACATGGATGAACCTTGAGGACATTATGCTAAGTGAAATAAGCCGGTCACAAAGGACAAATCCTGTATGAGTCCACTTATACGAGGTCCCTGAAGCAGACAAATTCACAGAGACAAGAGTAGCAGGGTAGGTGCCAGGGGCTGGGGGAAGGGCGGGGGAGGGAGTGTTTAATGGGGACAGAGGGTCATTTGGGGAAGATGAACAAGTTCTATGGACAGTGGTGCTGGTTAAGGTCGCACAACACTGTGAATGTACTTAGTACCTCAGACCTGTACGCTTAAAAATGGTTAGGACGGTAAATTTTGTGGTATGCGTATTTTACTACACTAAAAATGAATAAATAAATAAACCAAGAGTCCAGACAGAGTCCTCCCCCCGAAGCCTGGTTCACTGGCCTCTCCTGGGGGCTGCGGGTTCCAGACCTGTAAACCCACAGCTCCCACGTGGGCCCCACCCTGCTGTTATGAACCTGCTCACGTGGGATCTGGGCAGGGGTTTTTGCTGTGTGGTCAGAGGACCACCTACAGCAGAGTCGTCTGGGGCCAATTTACAATGCAGATTCCTGGGCACCGTTCCAGGCTCTGAATCGATCTCCGGGTGAGGGGGGTGCAGCCACTTGTAGTTTAGGAGGCCCCGCACACGGTTCTTGTGGCCACGGAAGGGTGAAAAGGCGCCGAGGGCGGGTCTGTCCTTCGCCCAGAGGATGCGGCTCTCGCCCTTCAAAACACTGACTCGCAAACCAAAACCCGGCGGAAAGCTCTGACCGAATTCCAGGGAGGGAAGCCGCTTGAAATTGATCTTCACGAGCGCGTCTTGTAATGTTTCACGGCCCCAGATCTCCACACTGTAATAACCTTTCTTAAAAGGTGGTAGTCTAGAGGTAACCCCCAAACAGCCAGGAATCGTGAGAATTTACAGAAGCAAGGAGTTCGTCCAGAGGGCCCAATAAAACCCTGCCCTCTCACTTGCCGGGGAGGCCGCCCAGGCAGCCGGTGCAAAGCTGGAGCCCACAGAAGGCCCCGAAAATCCCAGTCCCCGCTGCCAGGACCACGTGCTGCTCCCGGGCTCCCACGGTGGCCCCAAGCCCCAGCTCCTCCCTGGGGAGTTTGCTGCCATGCTGTGAAATGTGAGTTCTACCCCGATCAGAAGTGAGTCCACCCGGCAGGAGGGAGGCAACGGCGGTGGGCAGACAGCTGAGAAGTGGTCAGCCACCTGCAGCCAGCCTTGAGGGCCGTGGCCAGCCCTGGGGACGTCGGCCAAGCAGGCAGCTCACCAAAGACAGCGTCCCTCCGTCCCTTGCAGAGCGCACACCGCCCGGAAATCCCAGGCCCGGCCGGGAGCAGGCGGGCCCTGGGGGCCAACCCTGCGGCGGCGTGATGATGCCAGAGCTTGCACCAGGCCCGGGGGAAGGGGCCTGTCTGGTAGGCTGGGGCAGCAGTCACACAGCCCGGGTTCCGCTCCAGAAGGCCGTCCTCCCGGGCGTACTGTGCGCAGAAGAGAGCAGGGGTGCCCCTGGCAGCCCCTCGCCCAGGCCCCAGGAGACCACCGGTGTGGAAGGCGGCTGGTACCCTCCTCTTCCGTCCAGGAAATGAATGGTTTGGGGACCCACAGATGTGCCAGGGTTTGGGGGGCAGTAGGTTTCTAGCCACTGTGGAAGTTTCCCGGGCCTGTTGTCACAAGTGACCCCAAACTTGGTGGCTTAGAACTCACATCTACGCTCTCCCGCAGTCTGGGGCCGGAAGTCCTGAAATCAGGTGTCGCAGGGCTGGTTCCTCCGGAGGCTCTGTGGGAGGGGCCTTCCTGCCCCCTTGCAACTCCCGGAGCCTCCGCATCCTGCACCGCACAGCCAGTGCTGTGGGGCCTCCAGCCTCCCTCTTCTAGGAGGCGATCGCAGATGATCCAGGAGAGCCTCCCCATCCGAAGATGCTTCACCTCCTCTGCGTTCTGCCGTGGGAGGTCACATCCCCAAAGGTTCCAGGGAGCAGGACGCGGACACCGCTGGGGCCGTTCCTCATCCGACCACCCAATACAGGGGGTGCTTCTCTGAGCCTGGGACGTCCCTGGGGGCACTAAACACAGCGGCCCCCGAATCGCCGCCGGAGCCCCGACTACAGTTCACCGCGGCTTGTCCCTCCGGCCCCTGACCGGCCCTTCCACCCCGGCGGCCCGTGACATCTGCTCCATCGCTGCGCTCAGGGCTCCGCCCCCGAGACACGGCCTCTGGATGGCCCCTCTCCCACTCGCAGGGGCACCGCCTGGGCTGACGGCCACCCCTTGCCTGTCCGGGAGGATGGGGAGGGGCGGTAGGAAATCACCTCCGTAAGCCAACAGCATAAAAGGAGACCCCCCCACTCTGCAGGGGGCCAAGAGCTGCCCAGCCCAGGGCAGAGGCCAGGGAAGGGGGTGGAGAGCCCTCCCCTCCCCCCGACAATCACGGGGGCGCAGGAGGTGGACGGCACAGGCCTTCCCCAGCCTCTTCTCAGGCTCCAGTCGCCCAGCGTGGATTTACGGCCAGCTGGCAACTTTCCAGCATCTCAGGCCACCTCCTGACAGGAGGGCCCAGAGTCCCGCCGCAAAGGCCTGTTGGGAGTCTCGCTCACAGCGCCCCACGACCTCCAGTGCTCGTTCCACGTGGGGCGCCAGCCCTGCCTCGGTCTCCCCAGCATCTTCCCCGTGGCAGCGGCCGGGCCCTGGAGGCCCCCTGGGAGAGGAAGGTGCAGAGGCCTGGCCCGGTGCGCTGGCTCCGTAGGGCCCCCGGGGGACCCAGAGCGAGGAGTCACGAGCAACTGTGGCCCCTCAGGCATCTGGGACATGCGGCCAGCGAGCCCCCTGCCCCAGCCTCTCCCAGGAGGACAGCAGGTCCCTGGCGCAGAGGGCCGAGCACGAGGCCGCAGGGGTCAGATGGCAAAGCAGGTGCTGCCCGAGAAGCCAGGATCTCGGTGCGGTACCTTGGGAAGGGCAGCTGGGATTTGCCTCCAAGCAGCCCAGCGGGTGGGGCGCGGGGAGAGCGGGGTCGGAGGGGCTGTGAGGGGGGACGCGCAGCTGGGTGAGGGGGGCACTTGTCCCGTGTGTGCGAGTTTGAATCTCACTCAAATCACTGCTTCCTTAACTGCAATCGGTTCGACTGCACATCAGGCTGCTCCCCTGCGGCATGACTCACCGCTGCCCCCGGGACTCGGCTCACGCCAGGTTTCAAAAATTCTGTACTTAATCTCTAAAAAGGCAACAATGGCATTTAACCAATGCCTGACGTGAGAGGCTCTAGCCCGAAATTCAGGGACGTGGCCAGACGATAATATAAAAAGTGCTGCAAGGCCCGCTATGTGGACTCCAGGTTTCATTACTTCAGCTTTGCCTTCTCATGAGAACAAGCGGGTTTTGCTGGGCCACACGGGCAAGCACAGAGGCCTCAGAAAACACATAGCTTAGAATCTGGGATCAGAGGCAAAAATTAATCTAAAACACTTCCAATGCAGCACGTGCTACATCTGTGATCGTAACTGTCCTTGAAAACAGGTAGAAAAATGAGCAAGAAAGGACTTGACACGTAACAGAGAACCGGTCAGAGTACGTGGAGGGATGAGAGAGATTCCACCTCCCTCTTCAGAGCCAGGCAGCTGGATCCATCACATGTGATCCCTTATCTTCTCTCCGCCTCCCCAGGACATAAGAGAGCTAAGTTGACACCAAGTAAATATTTGGCCATATTTTATTCTACTTGCGGCAACACTGTGCGTGATTGTTGAAGCTACTCGCGAGCCAGTGGACAAACAAACACAGCTGCAGCTGGTAGCACACCACAGCTCCCCAGGCCCAGGACCCGTCCTGGGCCACCCCGGAGAGCACCCAGGCTACGCACCCAGGGGTCCAGCCTCCCCCGCCCAGATGCACCGTCTGAGCTCTGTGGTCCGACCGTGGATCACCCGCCCCTTGCCTTCTTCCCAATACCACTCCTCCTGACCCAAGGTGTTTGGAATCCTTTCCGGGAGCACAGAGCTTTCATTCCACAATCACAAACCAAACGTAAAATGAGAATCAACCTACAGAAAGCAACACCTCGGCTTAAGTTCTTACTAAAGTGTAAATGACTGATAGCCGACTCCTCAAGGCCCAACAAAGTCTGGGCTTCTTTCTATTAAAGCCTTCAAGGCCTCCCCCACCCCTTCCCTCCCCCTCTCTGCCATCTCACTCCTCCTGGGTGCAATCGCCTCTCCGTGCGTCTCTCTCCCCAGATACACTGGTTCTGCTTCGAACACTTTGCTGTTTCTCCAGCGCCCGGCACATATCTGGCTCCTGGTAAATGTTTGTGATGGAAAGAAGGGAGGCAGGGAGGGCGGGAGGCCCAGGGCCAGATACTATCGGAGGCCTTGGGAAGAGTCGGGCAGCTAAAACACACACAGAAACAGCAGCGTCCTTGCTCTGGCTAAGGACACAGACTGTGTCACTGACCCCAAACTGTGCGTAAGGAGGGCCGGGATCACATGCCAGCGCAGATGTCACAGCTCAGGGACAGCTCCTGGGCCACTGGCGTGAGCACCGCATGACGGACCCAGGCTGCGGGGAGAGGCCTCGCGCCCCTGGCCGGCTCTGTGCTCCCCTCCCCTCCTAGCTCTTGGCAGCTCGGCGGGCCAGGCGTATCTGCTGGGGTTCATTTGCATCCACTTTGGAACAAATGGATTTCTTCCATATTTATATCATAGAACAAACAGAGATTTTCCTGATCAAAGGCTGCCCGGGTCTGGAGACGATTACCAGGAGTGTTTTCCCAACTGAGTCACACTGCGCATTCGGGACGCTAACCCCGTCTGTTCCCCGCACGTGATCCAGCTCGGTACCCGTCAGGATATTCCTGAAAGGAACAAGACTTCACACCCTTGGGGGCACGCACTCCCCGCCTGCAGAGCTAATGGAGCGCCCGGCTGGCAGAGTCAGAGCGAGCATGCCCACCGCCACCACGCACGCGCCCCCCACCACGTCCAGAAACAGCAGTCCACGAGCTAAAGAGCAGGGTCGCCCACCCGATAAACAGGGGTGGAGCCTGGACGGGCGACACCCGCCGGGTCATACAGCCTCAAGCGAAGGAGAAGATTCGAAGCCACGCCAGAGACCGCAGCCCTGCTCTGGGTCACAGGGACACGAGTGAGCCTGGTTTAGAGAGATGTTCTGGGGACGCATTTCCATCAACGGTGAGGGGGCGGGCACGGAGTCAGTGCACAGTGATCTGGGGGGGACAAAAAGGAGGAGGGGAAGAGGGGCCTGGAAACCCAAGCTCCATTCAGATGGAGGAACTGCCGTTAACAGTCGGGTAGAAGGGTGGAATCTGGCCGTTCGCAAGCTGCTTCCGGGCACATCCCAGGAGCGGGGAGCGGGCAGCAGATGGCCGGGGGGGGGGCTGGGCTACTGACACACCTGCCAGGACGGATGGCCGCTGGGCCAGGGTGTCCCCCGGCCCCGATGGACACTGCCCCTACCCCTAGGCGGTGCCCCAGCCCCCAGCCCAGGTCTGACTCTCCATGCTGATTTCTTGTCACTTTCTAAGAAGGAGCCCTCAGGCTTTACCTTCCAAATGCCCTCAGACGCGTTTGTATTTCTTCTTCCGGAAAATGTCTTTTCGGGTCCTTGGCCCGTTATGGGTTATTTTCATGTTATCTATAGAAGAGCTGGTCTGAATATATACATCAGATATCTGTGCGCCACACCTGATCTGAATATCTATGTCTCTATAAGCGTCCTGTTGCTGCTGTAACCAATTCACCAAACTTATCAAGACGTCGGGAGTTGATTCTCTCACGGTTCTGGAAGGCAGGCATCCAAAACGGGTCTCACTGGGCTGAAATCATGGTGTCGCAGCATTGGTTCCGTCTCCTTCCTTTTCCAGCTTCTGGAGGTGCTGCCTTCCTTGGCTCGTGGCCGTGTGCCAGCCTGACCTTCACTTCCACGGTCACGTCTCCTTCTCTGACTCTGACCTTCCTCCCTCCCTCCTGTAAGGACCTTGTGATGACAGTGGGTCCCCCCTGCTCCAGGATGACGTCCTCTCAGGAGCCCTAGCTTCACCCCATCTGCAAAGCCCCTTTTGCCACATGAGGTGACCTACCCATGGGTCCCGGGCATCGGGACACAGGTGTCTCTGGGGGCCTTTGCCCCGCCTATCCCCCTGCCTTCTCCACATGCTGAAAGTGCGTCCTCCTGGTCTGAACTTGTCTTGCAACTTCTGCATTCATGTCTTTACTACACAACCGTTGAACTTTTTACATCACTGAATGTGTTCATCTTGTCCTTTATGGACTTGGAGTTTGGGGTAGCATGCCTTTCCTGCACCAGAATTATGAAAATACTGTATTTTTATTCTAATCCTTTTATATTTTGTTTTGATATTTTGCCATTTAATCCACATAGGCTTTATTTTGTACGTGAGGCAGGGCTCCAACTTTATTTTTTTCCAGAAGGTGGATTAACTGTACTAACAATACTTTCGAATGATCCTTTCCTCTGTTTGAAATGTTTCCAAATTCCTAAATTCTCATTTAAAGGGCCACATGCTAGATTCTATTCCTTTCTGAACCCACTTACCTGTCTCTGCACCGTGCTTCTGAGTCAGCATCGCCTCAGGCTGTATTTTAATAACGAGGAGGGCAAGGCCCCCGACTTTCCCCAACATCTTCTAATCGCCTCTCTCATATCCCATCTACGCATTCCTTATCCCAGGAGCTGCCACTGGACTTTCCCACTCTAGCCTCTGTTTTCTAAACAATTCTGTCTTCTTTTCCACACCTCTTTTCTTTTTCTCTCTTCTGTGTCTTCAAAGCCTTCTTCCAATTAGCTACTTTTCTCACTGGCTTCGCTAGAGTTTTTTCAGTGTCACTTAGCCAGTGAGTTCTTTTATTTTAAAGGCTACATTTTTCATTTAAATAAGTTCTGCGTGTTCAATTCCAAATTCATTTCTCCTGTTCTGGTCTTTCATTCTGACTCCTTCCTTTATAGTTCATAATTTTAAATAAACATACTTATTTCATTTTGTTCTATTATTTCTAGTTGACAGAGTGCCAATCCTAGGTTGGTTAGTTACTCCTCGAAAGAGTTCATTTCCTAGTGTGGTTTTTCACTACGTGCCCATCTCGCGCAGGAGTTGTTTTTCCTGAGGGTGTCTGGGGACCCAGCATTCACCAGCCCCCTGGCCCTGGCCTCCGTTTTACCCAAAGTCTCAGCTGCTTGATTCTGCACTGCAGAGACAGTACAAATGCCGTCCCCAGACGCGCAGGTAGTAAAGGGTTGAGCTTATTTTTCGGGGCAAACTTCCTGCTCTACTCAAATCCCTGGGAGTTGCTTCCTCATTGGGAAATCTACTTGTCTATTATAAAGTATTACACAATGGTTAAGTTTTATATAGCTCTCTCCACACCAAACTAATAAAAGTTGAGAAAAATTTTATAGACATAATTCAAATAAGTCATATCAAAATCAACTTGTGAATTTGAGTTCAAATCTGTGAAAAAAACTGTAGGCCCATATTCTCTGATTCTCAACTGTGTTTAATGGTTCTACCTTTTAATTTATGTGAATTGTTTCTCGCTTGCGCTGAACTTGTGCAAAAGGGTGTTGGCAGGGCTTCCCTGGTGGCGCAGCGGTTGGGAGTCCGCCTGCCGATGCGGGGGACGCGGGTTCGTGCCCCGGCCCGGGAGGATCCCACGTGCCGCGGAGCGGCTGGGCCCGTGAGCCGTGGCCGCTGAGCCTG
>NC_041230.1:54262155-54305850 GCF_002837175.3 Physeter macrocephalus | reverse complement strand
GCTTCCCTGGTGGCGCAGTGGTTGAGGGTCCGCCTGCCGATGCAGGGGACGCGGGTTCGTGCCCCGGTCCGGGAGGATCCCGCTTGCCGCGGAGCGGCGGGGCCCGTGAGCCATGGCCGCTGCGCCTGCGCGTCCGGGGCCTGCGGTCCGCAACGGGAGAGGCCCCAGCGGGGAGAGGCCCCGGTACCCCAAAAAAAAAAAAAAAAAAAAAAAAAGGGTGTTGGCAGCTCTCATTATATTTTTTTAAAAAGTGGGGGGCGGCTTCTTCCTCACTTCCCCAGGATAAGGGCAAAGGTTTCCAATCCACTTTTTATGGTGCTGCAGCTCTTTGGCGTTTCGAGCTTCATGGGAGGCTCCACTGTTCACGCCAGCTGCCCTACAACACGCGTGGTTGTAGGTGCCCTGGCTGTGGGCGCCCTGATGATCAGGGATAAGAAGACCCACACCGAGGGAGCCAGGCCCCCAGCCAGGCGACGCGATCCTGGGCAGGGAGCTCCCGCCAACAGCAGGCCTCCGGGTGGCCTCGGGGTGGCCCCTCCCAGCTCCACCCCACCTGGGGTGAACTCTGACGGTGTCACTGACAGCAGTCAGACCAGCCTCAAATTCTTCTCACCAGATGCCACCGGAGTGGGCTGGAGCCCCACTCAGAGCGGCCGGCGGGCGGCGGGGGCTGACAAATTCCTCAGCAGACATGCGCTCCGGATAAGGAAGCTTTGGGAGGTGAAGGACGGGAGAGACGGGGACGCCACCCAGGAGCCGAGAAGGTCCCTCCGGAGCCCTGCCCTGAGGAAGGCCCACGGCCCGTACCCCAGCCAGCCGCCTTCCACCTCCCATACGGGCGGGGGGGCCCTGGCCACCTGCACCTCCTCCAAGACACGCCGGCCAAGCAGCCGTCAGGCCTGACCAAGGGAGCGGAGAGCCCCCCGGAGCAGGGTCGTGGCAGACTCCCGGGCCGGAGGAACGGAAGCCAGGGCAGCAGGCTTTGTAGGAATTACTTGGATTCCTGTCTGGGTGTTAAATGGCCTCACTCCGGATCTGGGACCCCACACCTCCAGGGCCGGATCCTAAGGCATTAATAAGATGTTTACACAAGGATGGATAAATAAATATGCTCACCACCACGGGGCGTGTAGTAGAAAAAATCCGAATTACCTACACCCATCTATCAGGGATCTATTAAATAAATGCCGACGCATCCAAGACGATCCCCTCTTTCTCCCTCACTCCACACCCCAAGCCCACCCGGCGCAGAGAAGCCAGTTACTATCCATCAGGGTCTGCTGACAGGATGAACACACCGAGTGAGGTGGCCTTCCTGTGACGCCATCAACCCCCCAGATGCCCCAGGAGACCTCAGCTGGAACCGACCGCGGGGCTTTGGCCCCAGAGCGCCAACCGTGCCGTCACCTCACAAAGCCCCCATCCGCCCCAGGTCATCTCCGTCCACGGGCCGTCTGCTGCGCGGGGCCCTGCCGACCTGCTGACGTGTCTTAATTCACTTAATCCTCTCTCGCTGGGGCCGCCAGGCAGCCTTCCAACCTCACTTACAGAGAAACTTGGGCCGACAGGCTGGAGGGTCACTTGTCAAGGACACCACCAAGTCTCTGCTCCAGCCATTTCCATCTGTCCTGAAATTTGAATCCACTCTTGCAAGATAAAGGTTTGTCACCACCGAGAACATCCAAAGAAAGGAGATACGGATGCTTTCAACGATTCCAAAAATGCTTTGATAAGGGGCAGCCGAGCTGGGGTGGGAGAGCACGTGGAATCCGGGGCCGCCCTGCCGCCCTGCATCGTGCGAGTCCCGACGAGTTTGTGAAACTGGGCGGACACAGCTTAGGAGGCCTGGCAACGACCCCGAGGGCAGCCACAGAGCCACCACCGAGCTCAGCACGCAGCAGACCTGCGGGCGGCAGGTCTAAGCTGAGCCCGTCGGCCACAGCGCGGAGCTGCCATACCCACCACCCACGGTCCTGCTCTTTGGTTCGTACTTACAGCCAGGAAGGGAGTGGAGCAGGGCACGGAGGTGTCTGAGTGGCCCGTGGCTACCGGAGCAAACAGCCTCGAACTTGGTGGCTTAACGCCACACAAAGCGATCCCCTGAAGTCAGGGGGTCGCAAGTCGGACCCAAGCCTCACGGGGCTCAGCCAAGGCGTCACGGGGCCGGTTCCCTCTGGAGGCTCTGGGGGGTCGGGGAGGGTCTGCATTCTTGCCCTTTCCAGCTTCCAGAGGCTCAGGGCCCCTCCCCCTGTCCTCCGAGCAGCAGCCCCAGCCCCTCTGACCCTCACTCTGCCCGCGTGGCCACACCTCCTCTCCTCTCAGACCTCCCGCCGCCCCTGTAAGGGCCCTTTGGTTGACACAGACCCACCTGGATACTCCGTCTCAAGGCCCTTAATTTAGTCACACCCGCAAGGACCTCATGGCGCATCCACGGATTCCGGGGGTGTGGTCTGGTAACGGACATCCTTGGGGTCCACTACCCTGCCAGCCGCAGGAGCAGGACCTCCTGGGCCGGGCGCCGAGGGACGAGGCCAGTGCACACGTGGCACCGCCCCGGGGCTCCACGCGGCGCTGCCCGGCAGGCGCTGGTCCAGCCCCCACAGGTGCAGGGCTGAGATTCAGGCTCACCCAGCGCCCACGGCCACAGGGCCAGGAAGCCAGAGTCTCTGCCCGACACGATGCCGCTGCCCCAGCCGGACACCTGGCCGGCCGCACCCTAGCGCGAGGCCGAGGTGGGACTGGACCCCAACCTGCCCTCTGGCCGTGCTGTGACCAGCGCCACCGCTAACCGCCAGCCCGGCTTTTGAAGCTCTTCAAATCCGTCCGGGAAGGGCAGACACACACACAGAGACACAGCCGTAACGGTCACATCCGTGAAGCACCTGAGCGTTCACTGCTTTCAGTCCCGGTTTCACAGAGAAAAACCCTCTGGGAAAGGCCGCCAGGAACGGGGTGAGGGAGGCCGAAGGCCGGCGGGGACCCCCGCTCTGCGTGGAGCGCGCGGGCCGGCAGAGCACCGGTGAAGGAATGCTTGAGAGGTGGCGGCTGCTGTGGCCGGGGGGGCCCGAGGTCAGGGCCAGGCGAGGGCGGAGGGCCCCCGGGGCCCCGAGAACCTCCCGGGAGGCTCTGAGCTGGGACGGGAAGCAGGCCGTGGTCCTGTGACATTACCGCAAGGGAGCGCAAGCTGGCTGAAGTCATCGGCAAGGCCGGTCCGCAGGCGGTGAGCTCCAAAACGTGGCCGAGAGGGACTGAGAAGCATCGGAACTCCGGGCCACGGTGCAAAGCAGGTGGAGGGGCTGGACGTGTCCTCCCAGCTGACGGGGCCCCTGGGGCCAAGGACAAGCACCACTGTCCTCGGCTCCCCTGAGACGGATGGGGGACAGGCGCACACCGCGTCCTGCCTGGCCCAGGCGTGCCATGTGTGGGCAGCTGGGGACACCCACCCCCAGGAGGTCACAGAGGGGAATCTGACCTCAGCTGTGCCCGGGGCAGCACACGTGCCCGTCAGCGGTGGACAGGCTGACGGCTGGCCCCTGCCCCACGCGCCCCTCCTGGAGGGGGCGCCCACCGAGACGCCCGGCGGGGACGGCTCTGCCTCCTATTTCCGCTTTCCCACGCCCCACCGAGCCTCGCCAGCCTCATCCCCCAGCGCCTGCAGAACACTCGTGCGGAGGGGGGAAATGTGAAACCACGCTTGCCCAAAAGCTAGAAGATCCAGGAAGGGTGGTTAGGGAAGGGCTGCCCCCCAGAGAGGGGAGGGCGGGGGGTACTAACCAGCCCCCGTCTGCGTCTGGACGGGTCACAGGCTTAGCCAACACTCCAAGTCTTCGTTTTGTTTTGCTTTTCATTTTTTCAACAGTCTCTGGCAGAGAAAAGCGGTCATTTTAAAATTTATTCAATGGGGGAGGATGACGTGTGTCAACTTTTCACTTTACGAAGACTCGACCCAGGATGGCCCAGACAGCTCTCCAGCAAGCCCTGCCGCAATGCCCGTCGTGAAAACGCAACTTTATTCGACACGATGGATGTATTAGGGAACAGTCTGAAGATAAGACAGATCGCCTGTTTTTCTCATGCACGATCTCGCCCTCTGGAAACACTGGGGAACCCGGACACCCGGCTGAACAGAGCCTGGAGGGAACACAGAGGCGCACACACCCCAAGCCCGCGGCCCCTGTGCACCTTCCCCGCAGCCAGCACCCCCGCACCTACGTCCCCTGCAAACTCCGGTCTCTGCCAAGCGCACGGTCACCACAGTGGCTACGCATGCACCCACTGAACATGGGAAACGGTGCCCTTTTCACTGGGTTCTCACCTTTACGTGTCAGTGATGGAGTTTTGAGGGCCATGCCCCCAGCCCCATCTTTCCCGCCAGCCCTGTGGTTTTCATTGTGTGAATTTGCAGGACATGGTGATTTTTAGGAATTCATGTGTTATAGGACAGCAGAATCATCCGTGTTACATGTGAGGTGCAGTTTTTCCAGAGAACACCCTTGCCTACTGCACGGATTTGGATTGTGTATGGCCGTGGGGCAAGGACCAGACTGGCGAGCTGTAGCACACGACCCCCTCACCCGCACGTTTCTAAGAGTCCTTTCAAGCCAGACAAGCATTTTTCACTGAAAAGAAAGCTACAAAAATGTCCTCCTGCAGCATGACCTGGTTTTGAGTATAAGAATTCACTTACCAAATTGGCAACTTTTTCAAATCAAGGACCAAAGAACTTAAGGATTCCCTCAGAATAACTTCAACGGCTGGTTAAGCGAACTCTTCAATGGAACAGGAATTGATTTATCGCCTGAATTCTAAGCACCAGCCGCCAAACCAAGCAAGACTCTAGAGTGAGAAACAGGCACTTGGACAAGCTGACATAATACAACGCAGCGCTCTCAATAGTAAGTACCTGTCAAAGGCTGGCCCACCTCCCCTGCCGAGACGCACATCACGGCTCAGGGAAGGAAGGACGGAGAGCAACTGCGGGTGGTGGGGGCCTCCCGCCCGCCAGACGCCACCCACAGCTCATCTGAGGAGCTGGTGGAAGTCCCCAGACAGCCTGAGCTTGATCCCATCCCAAGGCGAGGGCTCCGAGGCTCAGAGAGGGCTGCTGACTTGTGCAGACGTGCACAGTGAGGGGCAGAGGTGGGTACGGACGCGGCTCTCACCGCCAGGGAGGTCTCCTCGGGAGAAGTGCAGGCACCTTTGCATTGTTGGGGGAGTTTAGACGCTATTGCTATATTACAAATTGTTGTCATTAACTGACTTTACTCATTCTTAGCTATTTAGACGACAGGCGTAGCACAGTGGGAGTTTCAGGAGCAGAGGTGTGTGTTTCACTCGTTCGTCTCGGTGCAAGGCCTCCAGTAAAGAGAAGGGCTCCCTCCGTTCTTTACCCCGTTACCTCGTGGCCCTGAACGAAGCCCAAGCGCTGTCGGAGCGGCAGTGACGCACGGACAGCAGGCAGCCTGCTTGCTTTTACTACCGTCCCCATCTCCCTGTCCCGGCCGCTGCGTCCTCGCGGCCCAGGTGAGCAGAGCCAGGACCGAGTCATGGGAAGCGGGCAGCAAAGGCCCCTGAAAGGCCCTGGCAGGGGTCCTGGCTCCTCCCCGGCAGCCCTGGGAATCCACGGTCCAGAGGCGCTTGCTCAACCTTGCGGAGGTGGCGAAGAAGTGCAGAGGGCCGACGTCACACCGGAGGCACAGGGACACCTGGACAGGTGCGGGCAGAAGTCCCTGCTCCGCTGGGAAAGGTCCTCTCGCCTGGGCTGACGGTTTTCACAGCACAGAGGGAGCACCTTGCTTAGCAGCTCAGGTTCCGCAGGTGGAGAGAACATTCCAGAGGAGCCGGGCCAGCTCGTGAAGTGGGGCAAGTGCAGCAGGAAAATGGGTGAGTTCCCAGAGCATTAATTTCATTGGAGGATTGGAGGTGAGAACAGGAGATTAAACTGCTCAATTATTTTAAACATTAAATATGGCTCTATGGTGGGATTAAAGGTAAAACTTCAAAGAAGTGCCATCCTACAGAGCGCTGCACCAGCCAGTGCCCCAAATCGCCATCAGGGTCGATGCCTGGCCACGGGCAATAATGATCTGACCCCCACGTGCAGACTCCAGCGTGTGGAGGGTGCCTGCCCGCTCCTTCCCAGGACACACACATCTTAGCGTGAAATCCCAATTCATACAGACGAGCTTCCCGCTTATATGTACTGGAACGTGTTTCCAGGGGAGGCATTTGGGAAGAAACTCTGATCTTCAGGGTCGGAAAGACCCCTTTAAGACCCATTTATCCTCTGGTAACTCAGGGGTAAGCATTGCTTCAAGTAACGCAGTTTCCCTTCTAAACACAGCTCTGGTTGTCACCAGATCTCATCCTCTTCGTCTCTAGTATAGAATCCAAATCAAAAGGAGACCCACAGGGCTTCCCTGGCGGCGCAGTGGTTGAGGGTCCGCCTGCCATGCAGGGGACGCGGGTTCGTGCCCCGGTCCGGGAGGATCCCACATGCCGCGGAGCGGCTGGGCCCGTGAGCCGTGGCCGCTGAGCCTGCGCGTCCGGAGCCTGCGCTCAGCAACGGGAGAGGCCACAACAGCGAGAGGCCCGCGTACCACACCAAAAAAAAAAAAGGAGACCCACACCCACCATTAGCGTGAATCCATCTGAATCCCACACAGAACAGTTTGGGGAGACAGGGTGACCTGCAGGCCCCTCCTACTGCAGCCCAGCACGTACCATTTTTCATACTTCAGTCTTTCTAATCTAAACGCACAATTACGGCCATGTCTGAATTACACCCTGTCCTATAGCTCAATTATTATCTTTATTTGTGAGCCCCAGTACTAGTATTGAGAAATCAGACTTGACACTGCCGTGACAAATGAAAAAATCTGAATCAACTGACTACATAGAGAGTAACCATAAGAAACACTGAAAACAGGTGAAACAATTACATTCTAGCTGGATCCTGAGGTCCACGTGGCTTCATCACTGAAGTCTACCAGGAACTTAAGGAAAAAAATAACATCAAAATCACACAAACTGGGACTTCCCTGGTGGCGCAGTGGTTAAGAATCCGCCTGCCAATGCAGGGGACACGGGTTCGAGCCCTGGTCTGGGAAGCTCCCACATGCCGCGGAGCAACTAAGCCCGTGCGCCACAACTACTGACCCTGTGCTCTAGAGCCCGTGCTTCACAACAACAGAAGCCACGGCAATGAGAAGCCCGCGCACCACAACAAAGAGTAGCCCCCGCTCGCTGCAACCAGAGAAAGCCCGTGCACAGCAATGAAGACTCGATGCAGCCAAAAATTAATTAATTAATTAATTTTTAAAAATCACACAAACTCATTAAGAAAATAAAGAGAGAGGGAATGATCTCTTAACCACATTACGAGGCCTGTTACTCTGACACCGAAACCAGACAAAGACATTACAAGGAAACAACAGACCAAGACCCCTCATGAGCACAGACACAAAATTCCTTAGCGAAATATGAGCAAATCATTTCCAGCAACATATGAAAATGATAGCACATAATTAACAAGTGAGGTTTGTCCCAGGAATGCAAGGTTGGTTTTACATTTGAAAAATCTATCAACAAAATTCCCCATTTCAAGCAGAAAAAAGGAGACAGTAAGATCCTCTCAAAAGATGCAGTGAAAGCTTTTCACAAAACTGAGCAACGAATTACGATAAAAACTCCACGTCAATCAGAGATAGAATAAAACCTCCTCAACCCGATAAAGGGCATCCATGTAAAATCCAGAGCACACACAGGCCTTGATGGTGAGATACTGGACTTTCCCCACTAATGTGAGGTACAAGGCAAGGATGTCCGCTTGCCTCACTTCTATTTTAATGCTGGAGGTCCAGGCCAGAGCAGAAGGGCAGAGACAGACAACACGGGAACACAGGTCGGAAAGGAAGAAGTAAAACTTCTACTCTCATAAACAACAAGGTCCTACTGCACAGCACGGGGAACTATGTTCAATCTCCTGTGATAAACCAGAATGGAAAAGAATATAAAAACATGTACGCATGTGTATAACTGAACTACTTTGCTGTACAGCAGAAACTAACACAACACTGTAAATCAACTATACTTCAATTAAAAAAACCAAACTTCTATTCTTGGGCAACGTGAATGTCTGCCTAGATAACCCCAAGGAATTAAAAAGAAAAAATGACTAGAACGAGAAATGAGCTGGGTCTCAGGATAAAGGTCAATACCGAACATCGGCTGCATTTCTCTGTAGAAGCGCAAGCAACTGGAAATTGAAGAAGAAACTTAAATATCACTTACAACTGAATCTTAAAATGCTTAGAGAAACATTTAACAAAATGCATGCTAGACCTGACGATGAAAACTACAAAGCATTACTGAGAGAAGTTACAGGAGACCTAAGTACAAGAAGAGGCGGACTGTGTCACGTCCATAGATCAGAAAAGTCCATACAGCAAGATGGCACCTCTTCCCGAACTGGTCCATAGATTCAACTCAATCCCAGGCAAGGACAAGCAGGTTGTTTCTGTAGAAACTGACAGACCAATTCTAAAGTTTACAGGGAAACACAAAGGATCTGTAATAGCCAAAACAGCTTTGAAAAAGAAGAACAAATTTAGAAGATGGTATTTAAGACTCACTATGAAGCCACAATAATCAGGACAGGGTGGTATTAGTTCAAAGACAGATATCTCGGTCAGAGGAAGAGACTCAGAAATAGACCCCCATGTACACAGTCAATTCATGTTCAAAAAGGTACCAAAGTAATTTGCGGTCGGCAAGGACAGTCTTCTCCACGAACAATGCTGACACAAGTGCATATTCATATGAAAAAAATATGAATCTCAACCTTTACTTCAGACCATACACAAGAATTATATTGAAATGGACCACAGATCTAAACATAAAAGCTAAATTAATAAAACTTCTGGATGAAAACATAAGAAAAATTATTCATGACCTTGGGACAGACAAATAGTCCTTGGAGAGGACACAAAAAAAGCATGAACCATAACAAAAATTGATAAATTAAACATCATTAACTTCTGTTCTTCAAAAAATATTATTAAGAAAATGAAAAAGCAAGGCCAAGACTGGGAGAAAAATATTCACAAAACGCGTATCTCATCAAGGATTTGTGTGCAGACTACATATAAAACCTCTCAAAACTCAGTAATAAGAAAAATATCCCAATAAAAAATGAATCAGTAATGTAGACACTTCATCAAAGATTGCTGATAGGCTTATGAAAAAATGCTCAAAATCATTAGTCACTAGGAAAATGAAAATTAAAACCACTATGTGTACCACTACACACTTATTAGAATGGCTAAAAAAAAGTTTAAAACGGCTGACAGTACCAAGGGCTAGCGAGGATGGGGGGCAATGAGGCATCCGGGTGATTGTGGGAGGGGCGCCCTCCCTGGGCTCATGCAGGCGTGGCCGCGGGGGACCCCGAGAGTGGGCACCTCACTCACTTCAGCCCCCTCCCAGCCCTGACACCTGAACTCGGGTACCTTGCCGGTCCAAGTGCACAGGGAGCAGCCACGCTGGCAAACACCTGGGCAGCTGCTTATGAAGCTAAGCCTACGCTAATCTAAGACCGAGCAATTCCACTCCCAGGTACTAGCCCAAAAGACGAAAATGACAGGTGCACGCAGAGGCTTGTACATGGAGGTTCACAGCAGCTTTATTCATCACAGCCCCAAACTAGAACGAACCCAAATGTCCATCAACACGGGAACACACAAACATCCAAACGACCCACCACTGCCGACGATGAAGGGGGATAAACCTCCGCAAAGCAACACTACACGGGTAGATCTCGGCAACGTTACGCTGTGAACAAAGCCCGACGCACAAAAGGTACGCACCGGGTGGTCCCATTGACGTGAAATTCTAGCTAATCTGTGGGAGGAAGCAGGTCGGGCGGGGCGGCCTGACTGGGCTGGAGAGAGCGATTTACCCCGACTGTGACGCCGGTCGCGCACACGCATAAGTTCGTCCAGACTCATCAACACGTAAAATGCAAAAGACTAAAGGCATTCAACGCGAAAAATGAAAATTAAAAAATTAGAATGTAAAAGGACTCAGGAGAATCTTGGAGGGTTCCCACTGGCCAAGGATGGATGTGAGTATCAAAAACATAAAGACTGCAATAGATTAAAGCAGAGCAGCATACGAGCAACCCTGGCGTCATGATCACACTAAAACACACGCGTGGGTTTTGGAGGGTGCTAGTTCATCAGGATGAGTGCTTGGTTTCCCCCTCCCTGCTTTACCTGCCAACAGGATCCTGCATGAAGCAGGAAAGTCCTTCTCTGTAAAGAACCATCGCTAAGACACGCAGAAGGAATGATAGACAGTCAACCCCTGCCGCAGTCTCGGACACAGGCTCACTGACCCGCCGCTGAAGCTCCAGGCGGAAGGCAAGCAGGGGCTCTTCCAGGGGACCAAGGGGCCCCGACGTCCCAGCCCACCGGGCAAATCCACACTGAGGTTTGCTTTAAGGACTTGGGTAGCAAGAGTGGGGTGGGCAGGAGAGGGAGGAATTGATGAAACAAAATTGCAAAATGTGGATCATTAATTAGCGGGGGTGGGGGGGTGGAGGATTCATTTATACTATTTGTTTTACTTCTGTGTGGGACTGAAAAAAGGGAGGGAACCGGCTGTGATGAGGAACAGAGGCCACTCCATCTCTTTACACATTTTAACGAAACTCTAGCAGCCAGCGGAATAAGAAAGAAGAGGCGTCTTTTGACAAAACAAAGCCTGAATTATAAAGAGTAAACTTGACCAAAGCTGGGACCTAGCATGTTAATATTTACATAGTTACATCAGAACTATGCAATTTGGTGTTGCAACTGCTTTGCCAATTAGGGATTAGGAAGGCGGGACTCGAAGGTTCCCGAACAGCAGACAAAATGATTTATTATTCTGGGGTCACTGGAATAAAGCATAGATATGCGTAAATATTTCTGGAATTTCACCTACTCACTCTTACACAGGCCCAGGGCCAGACTGGAGCAGACAAGCCAGCACCGCGTTCCACAGCCAGACGGCAAAGGCCGCGCGGCCAAAGCCGAATTCCTTTCAAGGACGATTTCATTCCTCTGCTAATAGTGTCCTTCTGAGTGTTAAATGCATTTGTCCATCCAATAACCATAATCAATAGTTTTGAAATTTTCAGCCTGTGATGTGGCGTTGGATGCACCAGCTTAGGTTCTATTTTCTGTCTTGCCTCTGGACAAACCTCTTAAATTCTCTGAGTTTGTCTTTTCTTTTTTTTTTTTTTAATTTTTGCACTAGGGTTAACTTCTTGGAGAGCTTTGATGAGGATGGGGGTCCTAGTGAGGGCAACACTTAGCACAGACCCGCGCAGGACACGCAGCAGGCATCCAGTCAAGGAAGCGAGGGCACAAAACATCCACACCTTATCACGGGGCTTTTCCAGGACCTCAAAAGGCAAACTCCTGGGTCTGAGGTCCACGAAAGGCCAGCCCAGGCTGAGGACACGGGGGTGCCACGGGAGACCACGGGGGCACTTCGGCCTCTGGCACCTGGACAAGGGTCCCCGCCCCCAAAGCGCCTAAGAGACATGGCGGAGGTCCACCCCCCAGCTCCTCAGCCCTGTGCCTTCTGCCTGCCAGGAGCCAAGCAGAGAGGGTGCGTGGGAACCATCTGTGCTCCCCCATGAGGTCCACCCGGAGCTGTGGTGACTCACGCTTTCTGGCACACTGGACGCTGCCAGCCCCGCCAGCCCAGCTGAGCGCTCTGTGGGTGCAGTGCGGCGCCTGCCCCGGTTGGGGGAGGGCGGTCTCGCCTCCACTTCGGGGTTCAGGCCTGGGACACCCAGCCTCCTGCCACTGATGAGTTTTCAGGTGACCCTAGTAACTGACATCCGGCCGCATCCCCCAGCCGCCTGAGGTTCAGGGGAGCCCCTCGGCTTCCTTTCCCAGCCCTGTAGCTAGTGATGCCTCCCGAAGGGGCCAATGACATCACCCCATGACGTGGAAGCAAAGCTCAGAGGCACGGATGCGTTTATCATCTGCCGTCTCGGTGACTCGCACGAGGCAGAGGAAGGGGCCTGGAGCCCCTTGTCGAACCCTGCAGACGGCGCACGTCCAGAGGCACCGCCAAGGAAGGACGGCCCCCGGGCCTGCTCCGCACCCTCGAGGACTGTTCCGTCCTCAGGAACGTCAGGCCAACCCAGCGCTCTCTGGAGGCGGGGGACGCCAGAGAAGGGGCGGGGAAATGTCCCCACCTGCCCGGGGCTCGCCACCCACGTGGAGCCAGCTTTGCCGGTGGCTTCTCCCTCCAGAACCCCGTGTGGACGTGGGGGCCTCCTCAGCTCTGTCGGTGGGAGATCCAGGCCCCCGGCGCTGTGAGCGGCCTCCCCAGGAGGGACTGCTTGCCAAGCTGCGAGCGACTTGGTCAGCACAGGCAAACCAGGCGGGCTCCCCGAGCCGGCCAGCCGGCCCCCACAGGACGCTCAGAACGAGCCGCGGGCGTCCACACCCCTCACGCGCGGCGAGCCGTCTTCCCTCGCCCGCGCCCACTCCGATGTTTCCCAATTAACAAAGACCAGGGTTTGGGGAGCGGGGCAAAGCCTACTTCCTCAAAGCGCTCCGCACGTGTGGGGAGACGCTGGGAGCAGCGCACCTGCCCCGACATCCAGGCCCGCTGGCCGGCCAGCGGCTGCCCTGGTGGGTGGAGGCCGCCGGGCAGAGGACAGCTCCCGCGCCTGGGCCTCCAGCCCCACGGCCCCCGCCCCCACCCCCACCGTGGATGGCATCCAGGCCCGGGCCCTGGCCCCTGGCAGTAGCAGGCGTCGTGAATCTGTGCACACGGCGGGAGGGGCTCTGCCAGAAACTTGGGCGTCTGGCTGCTTTGAGCAGTTGGCTTGGAAGGGGAACCGGTGACCAAGAAAATAAAAGGCGATTGCCAGCAGCCGGAGGGCATCCTCGCTACGCGCAACAGTGATAACACACCGCGGGCGCCCGTGTGCCCGGGTTTGGGGCCAAGGGAGCTCGCTCTGAAGGAGGACTGGGGGGGGCGGTGGAGACAGGAGACAGGGCGGTAAGTTTTAACGACTCCAGCCAAGAGCTGACATGAAAGCGCGGCTGCTCCGTGTCCCCCGAGCCCCTCGGCTCCTACAAACCTGACGCACGTAAGCCTCGGCAGAGCCTTTCCTCCCTCCATCTCTTTCCTTTACACTCAGGACAACTTGGGGGCTGGGGGGACGTCATCACCATTCAACAGCTACCAGTGTCAGGAAACCTGCAAAGACTCTGAAATGGAAAAAGTCCCGTCTGCCTCTCCGCCCTCGCTGCCGGCGACGCTGCCAGCCCTGTGCCCGCAAGGAGGCGGTCACGGCGCAGGGACTCTGGTCCACAGAGAGGCAGGTGCAGCAGCGGACAGCTCAGCCCACGTGTAAATCCGCAGCCGTTCCTCATCGGTGCCTGCGTGCGCGGTTCTCTGAAACCTCTGAAACACGGGCGGCGTCTCCGTGTTTCCCTCATTTGTTAACGAGTTACATAAAATCTCTGACATGCGTGCATTTTGTACTGTTTACAGTCCGAATTTTATCTTCTCTTTGAAATGATCCTTTTCCACTGGGGTCTCACTGCCAGGAAATGGCCGGGTGTGGCTCTGAGCCCAGATCGGCCCACTCGGTAGAGAAGAAAACAGGACAGTGAACCTATCTGGTGCGTCGGTAATGGGCCGAACATCTGGATTTCATCTAATCCTCATTCTTCAGACGAGGAAGCTTATGCTCAGCTTTACATAGAGATTAAGTGGAAAGTGAACCAAAGGCAGACTGTGCTTCTCAATCCGTTACTGGCCCCCAAGCAGGCCCTCCACCCTGCATGGCCAAACACTGGGTCCTCCCTGCTGTCCGTTCTTGTGGCGGCTGACGTGAGGCCCTAGCCCCAAGGCCCTCACCCCTGAGCCCGGCTGTGAATGGCCCTTGAGGAAAGTCCAAAGGCCTGAAGCACCGCCCAAGCCTCTGGAGAAGCACCACCCCACCCCCCGCCCCCACATACCCCGGAAGAAACACACCACCTCTGAAAGCTCTAAGGCAACTTTTTGTTTTGTTTTGTTTTTTGCGGTACGCGGGCCTCTCACCGCTGTGGCCTCTCCCGTTGCGGAGCACAGGCTCCGGACGCGCAGGCTCAGCGGCCGTGGTTCACGGGCCCAGCCGCTCCGAGGCATGTGGGATCTTCCCGGACCGGGGCACGAACCCGCGTCCCCTGCGTCGGCAGGCGGACTCTCAACCACTGCGCCACCAGGGAAGCCCTCTAAGGCAACTTTTGAACATAGAGGTGCTGGTAACAGCCATCCACAGAGAAAAGCATGTCTACAGGCGTGACTGCCTAGAAAAGAAAGACAGGAGGGAGGGAGGGAGGGTGGCCTCTCGCGGCCATTTGTCCATGGCCTGGGGATCTGGCTCCTGGTCTGCGGCAGAAACACACTGAGACTTTAGTTATTAGAACCCATCCTGCGTTCTCGAAAAAGTCCCAAACTTTAGTGCTATAAACATCACCTAGGGGCGTGGCTTAAAATGCAGATTCCCAGTTCTGCCCATAGGGATTCAGGATCTGACCTTCTTCCGGGGGGGGGGCCCAGCAATCTGTATTTTCGATGAGCAGGCCCTGTCGTTTCTGAATCAGCCTAACCGGGGGTCCATCTGCCGTCCCCAGGACGGATAAAGGACTCCATGACCTTGGGTGGGAAAAAATTACATCTTCATTTAGTGAACTGGAGTGTTTCCTTCAAGTACAAACGTCGGTCTCAACGTGGGGTAGAATCTGCGGCACCTGGGCCTCTGCTGCCGGTGGGATCGTGCGTGCTCAGCACTGCATCCAAGTCCAGAAGCTGCTGGGCGGCCACTGAGCTCTGTGAGGAGCTCACGCCTCACTCGCCGGATTTACTTTGCTGGGAATCTGTCCCACGATGGAGCTGGGCCCCTCTGTACGTCCAGAAGAGATATTTTACACATTTAGAAGTCTTTACTCCGAGATGGGGTCCATGGCACCTGGGGGTTAGGGGCCCTGGTCTGAGCCAGGACCACCAGGAGCACAGCCGGGGAACGGAAACCCCCCCGGGGGCTGCCGCCGGTACAGGTGCAGGGTGGTGCCCCTCCCCCATAGGAACGTGGCAGCACAGCGACGGGAGGGCTGGGAGCCGGCCCTGAACGTCTTCCTCTCATCCGGACCACTGTCTCTCAATCGTGATGCTGGGCCGGGCCACCAGGTCACAAGATGCCATCCACAAAGGCCGGGTGCTACTTAGAAAGAAGGAGATGCTCACCTGCGATCAGGCTGCAAAGGAGGGCAGAGGCTGCTGCACCCCAACACACAGCCTGTCAGAGCCTGTCGGTTGGAGACTAGGGCCCAGAGAGGTCAAGGGGCTTACTGGAGGTCACACAGCAGGAAGTTTCAAAGCTGGGCCTCTAACCAGGTTTCAGGCCCCCGAGTGTGCTGCCTCCCCCTTCACTAAGCGGCCTCCCGTCCACAGCAGGACAAGCGCAGAGCCTGCGAGAGAGCCTCTGGGCTCACGGGGGCTTCCCTCCCTCTGACACCTGTCGGTGCTCCCGAAGGACAGGGCTTGTCGAGGCTGGGAGACCGCTCCGGTGGCCAAGGACCCACAGGCACCGCTGCACTCTCGGGCCAGGCCGGCTCCGCACTCTCTTGGCCTCTGCTGCCCGAGGAGCCCGGCCTCAGCACAGCCCATGCCCGGGCCGGGTCAAAACTCGGGGAGGAGAGCGGGCTGCACCCCGCCGAGGGCTTCCCGGCTGAGCCACCACTGCACAGACACACCTCACCGCAGCCACCCTCCACGAGTGCAGCTGGGTGACCCGGGTGGACCCAGACTCGTCCGCACTGAGGAAGGAGGGTGACGGAGACCCCCAGGACGTGTGGCAGCCGGTCCAGCCGTGGCGCGTGGGGCTCCAGAACCAGTGTCAGGTTCAGATGCCCGCCCTGCCACTCACTGGCTCCGTGACCTGGGGCCAGCTGCTTTACCTCTCTGCACCTCCCTGTGTCTTCTGTGTCTGGCACACAGGAGGTGCTCAGTAAGTACCCGCTGGCTGGACACGGAGTGTACACGTCGATGGGAACAGCCACAAACGTAACTATACCACACATCCTTTAAAACGCTCCCCTCCCAGGCCACATGACAACTTGGTAGGTTACTCACCCATTACCAAGGCTCTGAGAGACAGGGCTCCCCTGGAGCTCAGCAGGGTCAAGGCCTTCCCGGGAAAGTCCCGCCTGCCCTGGGGTCTGCTCAGCCTGAGTCCCCAGAGCCTCCCCGTGACTCAGACGCTGGCTGTTCAGAGGACTTAGTCACTTCCCCAAGTTAAAAACATGAAAGGGACAAAATAAGAATTCGTGGTGCTTTTTCTTCGATTCTCCCCTTCTTTAAAACGTTTAATTTCTTTCTTTCTTTGTTTTTTTTTTTTTTTTTTTTTTTTTGGCCATGCTGCATGGCATGCAGGATCTTAGTTCCCTGGCCAGGGATCAAACTGGTGCCACCTGCAGTGGAAGCGCGGAGTCTTAACCATTGGACCGCCAGGAAAGTCCCTAAAATGTTTAATTTTTAAATAATGATAAATTCACAGGGAATTGAAAAGAAATGTACAGGTTCCGTACCCCCTTCCCCTTCCCCGCATTAACACCCTGCACAGGTGGAGGAGGGCATCATAGCTGCCAAACCAGGAGGGCCGTACAGGCCCCGTGCGTATTCAGATTCTGCCAGCTCTACGAGCACATGTGTGCACGTGGGTGCGTGTGTGTGCGTGTGTGGGAGCAGCTCCCTACTCACAGAGTTCGTTCCTTTTTATTGCCAACTAGTTTTCCACGGTGTGAAGGCCATCACAGTGGTTTCCAGTTTGGGGCTGTTAGAAATACAGCTGCAGTGACCGTTCTCGTGTGAAGACAGGTCTTCATTTCTCTGGGGTAAGGGCCTCCAGAGTGTCATTGCGGGGTTGCTCGTTGACTTTTAGAAGAAAGCGCCAAACTGTTTTTTCCGAGAGCTGCACCGTGTTGCATGCCCCCAGCAACAGACGAGACCCAGCTTCAGTGCACCCTCCCAGCGCTTGGGGCTATATCACTGTCTGGACTGTAGCCATGCTGGCAGGTGTGTGCTGGTATCTCACTGTGGTTTTAATTTGCATTTCCCCAACAGCTAATGATGCTGAACATCTTTTCGTGCCCTATTTGCCACCCGTATCTCTCTTTGATGAAGTGTCTGTTCGTGTCTTTTTTTTTTTTTTAAAGATTCAGTATTACTCTTTTTTAATTTTATTTTATTTATTTACTTTTGGCTGCATTGGGTCTCTGTTGCTGCGCGCGGGCTTTCTCTAGTTGCGGCGAGCGGGGGCTACTCTTCGTCGCGGTGCGCGGGCTGCTCACTGCGGTGGCTTCTCTTGTTGCGGAGCATGGGATCTAGGCCCGCGGGCTTCAGTAGTTGTGGCTCGCGGGCTCTTGAGCGCAGGCTCAGTAGTTGTGGCGAATGGGCTTGGTTGCTCCGTGGCATGTGGGATCTTCCCGGGCCAGGGCTCGAACCCGTGTCCCCTGCGTTGGCAGGCGGATTCTCACCTACTGCACCACCAGAGAAGCCCTGTTCATGTCTTTTGCCCATTTTCTAACTGCGTTGTTTTTTACTGTTGGCTTTTGCGAGTTCTCTATGTTCTAGACCCAAGTCCTTTGTCAGCTCCGTGGTTTGCAACTGTCTTCCCCTAGCCTGGATCTCGTCTGCCCGTCTTCCCCACAGCGTCTGTCACTAAGCTGAAGCTTTTCATTTTGATCAAGCCCAGTTTATGGGTGTCAGTACATTTCTGACAACCCTTGGAGGGGCTGTGCTTTGCATGTCAGGTCTAAGAACTCTCCGCCTGGCCCAGGTCCTGAAGATTTTCTCCTATGTTTCTTTTTTCTAAAGTTTTGTCCTTTTCTGTTTTACATTCAAGTCCACGACCCATCTTGCATTTACTTTAGTATGAGGTGCACGGTAGCCGGACGTCCAGCTACTCCAGCGCCAGTCGGTGAAGAGGCCATGGTCCCTCTGGGGAGGGGCCTTTGCACTCTTATTGCCGATCAGCTGGGCACGTCTGAGTGGGTCTGTTTCTGGGCCTTCTGTCCTGCCCCATTTTCTGTCCTCTGTCCCTCCGCCGACGCCACCCTGTCTTGATGGCTGCGGCTCTGCAGGTGTTAGCAACAGGTAGAGTGGTTCTCCCCACTTTAAAAATCTAGGTTCTTTGCCTTTCCACATAAATTTTAGAATAAATTTGTCCACGTCTCCCAAAACCCACGCTGGGTTTTTATCTTCCGCTTTTTAAAAATCGGCATTTGCGACGACCTTCACTCAGGCACGCACGTTTGCAAATCCCTGGCCAACGGTGCCCCGAACCTTTTCCCAAAGTCTCAGTAGATGTGAATGCAACGTCTTTGGCCACGAGTGTTTACCACTTAGTAAGTGGCCTCCTGGGTGGCCCTCCTTTGGGCCAGTGTCCCCTGCCCCCTTGAGCTGGCCCCTCCCCCAGCAGCTTCACAAAAGCAGAGGAGCCTCTCCCAGCAGCGCGGCTGGTCCTGGGAGGAGCACGTAGCAGGCTGGGAGGAAGCATTCCTTAGAAAGGTGGCTGGCCACCTGAGCTGCAGCAGCGTTCTGAGGGCTGTGAACGGCCAGCCTCACCCAGGGCTCCTGAGCCAGGAGGGCGGGGCGGGGCCCGAGAATCTGCATTTCCCGGGTGCTGCTGCCGCCGGCCTGGGGGCCCCACTTTGAGAACGCCCACATTACATGATAGACTGCTGTTGCATTTTTAAGCAAAGACTGTATCGTTCATATTATTTAAAGGAAGGGTGGAGAAGGGAGGAAAATGCCTTCTTGCAAAGTAAGTCTAATTTTAATCATATGTTGGCGACTCATAGAATCTTCCCTGAAGGAAAAATCACAGAGTGCAGGAGACGTAACCCGAAAGCAGCTGTCGCACGTCCCACGTGTGGCAGGACTCAGCTCGCACACACGGAGGGCTCACTCATCAGCTCATTCACTCTCCTGTCGCCCACTCAGGGCTGGAAGGGTACCTGTTCCCCGAGCTGACCCGGGTCGGAGCCGGGGACAGCCAGGCCCTTCTTACACGAACAACCACGCACTACCTGGGTGGGATGACAACGCCCCGGAGACGTCAGGTCCTCGTCCCAGAACCTGTGATGTGACCCCACCTGGAGAAAGGGACTCTGTGGGCGTGACTGAGCTGAGGATCTTAAAGTGGGGACATGACCCTGATTATTCGAGTGGACGCTGACTGCAGTCACAGGTGTCCTTAGAGATCTGGCACAGAGCCAGGGGAGGGGCCAGGTGACGACTGGGGAAGAGGCTGGAGTGATGCAACCACAAGCCAGGACGCCTGAGCCACCAGAAGCTGAAGAGGCCGGAGGGACCCCCCACCGCCACCGCACCGGAGCTGCCAGCGGGAGCGCGGCCCTGCGACACCTCGATTCCAGCCCCGTGAAGGTGATCTGGGGCTTCTGGTCCTAGATCTGTGAGAGGGCACGCTTGCTGCTGTAACTCCCCAGGTCCGGGGCGATTTGCCACAGCTGCCCCGGGACACTCACACCGCGTGTGGGCACCTGCACGTTTTATTTAATCCTTACGAGAGGCCGGTGAGGCGGCAGAGACCTCGGTCACCACTCGGCCCAGGAGAAAACCTCTTCCTCGAAGCTCAGACAAGCAACTGGCCCACGAACCCCAGCCTGCCCCCAGAGCGCCCCCTCCCCGCTACCCCCCACTCTCACCCACGTGCCCAGGGCCAAACTCCCCTCCCGCAGAGCAGAGCTCGCCAGGCTGCTCTTGGGCTACCACTTCTGCGGCCACAAGCCCACGCTAGCACATCCCCACCCAGGAGGGCAGATGCTCTGAACTCAGCCTGTCCTAGAGTTTACCCCCAAGGCCTACAGCGGCTAGGGACCATGTCTTCAAGGAGAAAGCAAAATGAGAAGATGTCTTTTGGAGACAGTCGTCGTGCTCAGGGCATCTTTATTATACTG
Organism: Physeter macrocephalus; assembly: GCF_002837175.3. Classification (NCBI taxonomy): domain Eukaryota; kingdom Metazoa; phylum Chordata; class Mammalia; order Artiodactyla; family Physeteridae; genus Physeter; species Physeter macrocephalus. The sequence continues at coordinate 54,285,808 of NC_041230.1, read as the reverse complement.
TGGCCACCAGACACTGGACCAGAGAATAGACAGGAAGGGGTATCAGTTACGATGGAGCAGAAATCCAGTGGCAGAACGGGGCCCAATGCCATCAGGGACCCAATTCCTCTCTTTCCACTCCACCATCCTTAGCATGTGGCTTTTGTCTTCATGACACAAGATGGCTGCTGCACCTCCGAGCATCACATCTGCCTTCCAGACAGGAGGGGGAAGGGTAAACAGTGCTCGCAGGCTGGGTCCGTCCCTTCTAAGCAGGAAACTCATTGCTTCCTTAAAAGCCTTATGAGGAACACTCGGCTATCGCCTCCTTGACCTGAGCTGCCACATGACCAGCCCTAACCACAAGGGAGCCTTGGAAGTATTTTTAACGGAGCCCACTGTCACCCCAGACAAGTCAGGCTAAATCAGGAAGGGAGGAGAGAAGGGATGATGGCGTGTGCCAGAAAGGCCCGACCACACGGCTGCACGCGGGGCCGTCAGTGCTTCAGACGCCAGCCCCTCTCAGGAGGTGACGGCTCAACCCGCCGGGACTCCCATGATTAGCACGTCACGCCTGTGTTCTTAAAGATCCTTAGAACGTTTTTTTCTGATTATGAAAATAATATATATTCACTGTAGATAAATTAGAAACTACAAGGATGCATAAAAATAATCCAACCCACCAGGAATAAATACTGGGACCATTTGGGGCTTGTGCACTCCCATCTGCCACCTTTGCACACTGCTATTTTAAGTGTGGCTTCGACTGAGTCATGCCTTAAACACAAGAAAAGGCAGGGTGGTCGAAACAAGTTTGGGGTTTCAGGTAAGACAATCCCGTCTTCATCCGGGATCCACCACCTGCTGACCCCGTGACCTTGGACAGCGTTTTGTTTTTGTATCTCTGGGGGCGTCCGTGTCTTCACCTGCAGAACAAGGACCGGGTATGGTGAAAAGTATAAACAGCGCGGGTCAAAGCCCTTGGAACAGGCGTGTGGAGTCAATGGCGGTGCCGGTGCAGGTCGGGAGGGCCCACTAATCCTCTAAATGGTAAACTGGGATTTAGCTTTTTTGTGCGGTAGATTGGATTTTTCCAAGTGTAGGAGGCTCGTGCAGATAGCTAAGACCCTTATCGGAACCGGTGCACAAATCCCTCCCCCAAAGCAGGAAGGGGTCTCTTGCTGGTTGTACGTTTGTGCCCCCAGATCCAGACCCCTGCCGCAGCGGACAACCTGAAGCCCAGGGCCCTTTCCGGCCGTGCCCTCTGTCCACCTTGCCTGCCCAGCAGGGGTGCGTCCTGCCCCGCAGCCTCAAGGCCCAGGGTCCCAGGAGCTCAGTCCAAGCTTCACGTTCAACGACCCAGCGGCTCACCACTGTTCTCCCCACTTGCAGGTGGGGCCAGGCTGGGCCCCACTGTCAGGAAGGGGCACCTCTTTGGTGTCACCCAGACCATCAGGGGCAGTGGGGTCCGCGTTGCAAGGCACAAGTCCGGCATGGAGCCCGCTGTCCGCCCCCCCCAAGCCCTGTGTCCGAGCAGGAACCTCCCCACAGCAGGTCCCCACATTCCTGGGGAGGCCAGAACCTCTGCCCAGGGGACTGCGGCGGCTGCGCAGAGCAAACGCATCCTTCGTTCGTCCTGTCGCGGCCCTCGCCTCGCCTCGCCCTTCACCCAGCAGACACGGGGCGGGGGCGGGGGTGCCCACAGGGCTGGCCCTGGACGCGTCCCAAGAGCGGCCCTTTGCTGACCGTTTACAACAGGCCGGCGGCCACGACAGCCCTGCTGTGTGGAGAAAACTGAGGGCCCGAGGTCACAGTGCAGCGTCCCGCCCACACGCTGGGCTTCAAGCCCAGCTTCCCAGATGCCTGGTTCCCTCTCCTCGCCTAGGCCATCGCCAATCCCGGGGAGCCTGGCCACCCACCACCAGGTGCCATGGGAACCGGCTCTAGGTAAAAAGAGCTCTCTCAAGGTCCCCAAAGGCAGCAGCCCCGCCAGCCCCACGGCAGGAGGTGGTCTGATGTGCGGGCAGCAACGCGGTTTGCTTCCCGGTTCCCTGCAGCTCCTTGGACCCCAGTGTCTCTCCTGGGGCCCCAGAGAGGCCAAGGCAGGCAAGCACGTGAGACACAGGCCTACCTCTCCGTCATGGCTGCACCAAGGTTGTTGAGAGGTTGGTCCCTGCCCAGTGGGTCCTTCCCAGCTCACCTGGGCCCCTCATGAATAACGCATTCAGGGTGAGCTTGCCAGGAAAGCCCAACCTGCACAGCTACCTATCCTGCTTGAAGGCCTCGGAGGGTCCGCCTCGCTCGAGACCCACCGCTCTGATTCCCACCTCTGACGGAGCAGCTGTCTCTCCTGGAGAAGGTATTTGCAATGAGAGGCTTTTAACAGCCACACGAGGATTATTAGCTGGCAGCTGCTGCTCCCAATAGGAGAACATCTTTTCCACGCTGGTTGGCATGGAGGCAAAGGGACGATGGCCTGAAGAGAGCCCAGGAGGCCGGGCGCCAGGCTGGGTGACCTCGAACAAGTCAGGTCCTGCAGGTGGAATCGCTCGTTCGTGACACATACCTGTGAGCAACCTGCGTCAGAACCACCTGGGGACACCCAGGGACACTCCCGGAGCGTCCTTCCCAGAACCAGAGGGTGAGAACCCAGCGGCTGGGGGAGCCCCCAGTTCAGCCCAACCGTGAACCAGAGGGGGCTCCCCGAGTGTGGACCCTAGACCAGCAGCAGCAGTGCCTCCTGGGAACGTGTGAGAGATGCAGGTTCCCAGGCCCGCCCAGGCCCGCTGAGTCAGACACCCCGCGCTATTTTACCCCCGCCCTCCCCATGGGTTCTGGTAAGTGGCGTCGCACTGGGTCATTCCAGAAGGGGCTGGAGTTGGACGTTCTGTGAAAGCCACTTCCCACCCTAAAACGTTAATGTTCCATGCGGTTTCTTCCTTGGAGGGTTTGCATTTCATAGCTGAGTGGTGAGGACAAAACAGGATTGTAAACAGGGGATCCAGGCCATGTGGTGTGCGCCTCAGGGACACTGTTTTTACAGCAGAGGGTTTTCTCAATTCGCCCCACGTGGGTGGCCACTGATCGGGACACCTGCTCACAGCCACCAGATGTTAGCAGGTAAGACGTGAACTCGCTGATGGAGCCCCCATCCCGGGGGCTGGAACGGAACGCACCACCCACATGGCCGGACAGGCCCAACGTCAGAGGCTTCGTCCCCAGCCTCGTATGAGGACCCCATGCTTATGCCCGGCCCACCTGGACGAGCCACGAAACGCTCCAGCTCCAATCCCTGGCCCAATCACACCTGCAAGGTCCTTCCGCCGTGTCAGGTCACACGTCTGCCCTTCCGGGGAACAGGATGGGGGTGTCTTGGGGGCCACCTTCCAGCCCCTCACCATCACCTCATCTCAAAACAGAAAGTCATAACCCACCCTCAGGGGCCCAAGAGGGCAGAGGCACGCGGGACACGCACCCACCCACCATCTCGTGGGCCTGGCGAGATGCACCTGGCAGGGGCGGCAGGGACCACGCTGAGGTCACCCTGCCACATGGAGAGCGGCAGCCACCTGGGGTCCCCTCTCCTGGCTGGTAGCGACCCCCTCACCCCAGACTGCACAGGATAAACACCTCCCAGGCACTTAACCGGGACGGGAGCAGCCTCAGGCCAGCCTTGCCCACCTGCCTGCACGCCGCTGGAGAGCAGAGGAAACCGTGGGTGAGGAAGAGGTGGGGTGACACCCCAGGACAACCTCGTCAGCCCAGACAGGGACAGACTGACCACACCCTCCCCGCTCTGGTCACATCTGCTATCTGGGGTGCTTTTTAAGGGGAAAAGCTGACCTTTCAAGAGAAACGAATTAGGCAAATAAAGGAGGCGCATAATTAAGGGGACACTGAAGGAAAGCGCTGGGACCTGGCGGCGAGCATCCAGAGACACCTGAGCCCCCGAGACGGTGCACGGGCTCCTCCTCCGGGCTCTTCCGTGGGCGCCTGCTGTACTCCCGGCCCTCCGCCGGAGGGACACTCCTCAGGAGCCCCATCTGCCAAGGACTGTCCCGTTGATTACGAGCAGGGGAGGCGCCACGGGCAGGACGGAGCGGGGACGGGCTCGTAACGCCTCTGCAACGCGCTGACCTCAGAGATGCGGGGCATGTGATGGGGGCTGGAAGCCGGCCCAGCGCTGGCGCCCATCCACGCTGCTCCCTCCGCGGGGACCCACCGGCCAAGAAGGAAACGCGCTGTGCTGGCCCAAACGTTGCCAGATGTGGTGAGGCAAGAGATTCTGGTTATTAAATCCTCGATTACTCAGAGGGGGATGACCTGGAAGATGACCTCCTCATGGACTCCCGAAACCAGCCTGCTGGGCCTGGGCCCAGACTCCGCCTTCCTGAAACCTGGCCTGGTCCGCGCAGCTGGGCCTGAGGACGTGTCCTTCCGTCCACACACACACGGCTTGGTGTAAACACTTGCCTTCTGAGTGTGCCCGGCCCTGGCTTCCAGGATCCAGGCTTCTCCCTTCCAACCAAATCTGCACCAACCAGAAGCCACCACACAGCTCACTGTCACCCCTTCCCCAGCCCATGGCAGACATCATCAATCGATCACCAAAATTCCAAAGCCAGGGCTTTGGAATCCTTTACAGCACAGTGCTTCAGGCAGGTCCTCAATACTCTGTCCACCTGAAATGACACATATTCACTTATCTTGCCTGAGATGGCTGTTTGCTTTCAAATACACACTTCATACACTATTTTGAAAATGTCCCCCAGGGTCTCCTGGAAATGGCTTTTACACTTGCAACGGTGGAAATTCTTCTTCACGTCCAAGTGGTGAGGGAAGCCTCACCATCTGGGAGGCAGATGACCCCTCTCCGCACAGCCAGGTTGCCGGGAGGCTCAGAGCTTCCGGCCAGGTGGCTCTGGCAAGCATCTTAACTGCGCTGAGGTCCAGCTTCTGTGACCATAAAATGAGGTTAAGATAACTCACCCCGCTCGTCTACGGGGACTCACGTGAGGATGAAAACCCAGGACGGCAACGGCCTGGCGCGCAGGAGACAGGAAAGCCGCTCCCTCGGGAGCAGGCCTGATCCCAGAGCCAGAGCTGAGGGGCCGCTCTGACCACTCCTGCGGGCTGTGCCCGCCCCTCGCCCACCCGGGAGGCAGGGCCCACAGCTCCCACGGGGTGAGAGCCGCTCCCTGCAGGAGAACAGGAAACAGACGCCCACACCCATCCACAAGGCCCACCGGGCGCGTGTGGAGGGCGCTCTGGGGAGGAGAAACGTCGCCCCAAACGCGGGTGCAGGGCGCCCTCCCAGCGAGGAGGGTCTCAAGCGGGTCCCCGGGAGGGAGGCGGGGCTGGCTCCGGCAGCCTCGGGTAAGGGAGGACTCAGCAGGATGGGGGAGCAACAGAGTGGGACCTGCACCCACATGGAGGGGTTACTGCCCCCCCCCACCAGCTAAGGAGTGAGGGGCCTGGCGGAGGGGACAGAGTCCAGCCAAACCCGCAGCCCTGCTGCCCGCAGGCAGACGCGGTAGCACGCGAGGCCGGCGCTCGGGGTGGAGGAATCGCCGACTCTGGAGACGGAGCCTCATGACCTTGCCAGCAGCCCGGGCCCAGGTCTGGGGAGGCGGACGAGGGCCCCTCCTACCTACAGGGGCCTCCGCACTCTGGCGACTTGGGACACCGCTGCCAGGAAAATCAGAACCGTGAAGTAAGCACTCGCCCTGGAGCCTGGCAATCTTCCCCCCTTGAAAACTCACGCCATGGGACTCAAAACCCAGGGGACAGATCCCAGCAGGCAGGGGCGGGGACGAACACACTCGGCTCCCGGCAGCTATAACACGTCAGCCGCAAGTGCCCGGGTCTTGGGCTCACCCGCCCAGCACCTCATTTCTGTCTTTTCAGCTTAAACCGAACTCCCGGCCTGGAGGGACCCTCTTCTCGGAGTCCAAGCCGGGAAGACGATGGGGGTGCCCGACAGCTGGCACTTCCAAATCTGGAAGCCGGACCACCGCCAGGTTCAGACCCGACGGGAGCCCAGGGCATCAGAAGGCCCCGAGCTCTGACCCCATCCTCGGCGGGGCGGGAGGTCCTGCCCATGTTTTCAACAATCAAGAAGCCGCCCCCGCCCTGTCTCTGCCACCACTCAGGACGCGGGGAGACGGAGTTGCCAGCACGTGGCAGGGGCTTCCCGAGATTCTACGTCACGCCAGATTCTTGCACAAAGCAAAGTGACACTTCAGGAGAAGCCACCTCTGAGGCTGGTCTCTGGCCAACCTCATCCATCTCCCTTCCTGTTCTGCCACTTGAGCCCCTCCCAGAAATCCCGCTAACAATCCAGGGCCTTCTCCTCCGTGACAGCGTTAGTGGATACAGGGCCCTATGGAAGCACACGCGGTACATGGCAGAAGGGCCAAGAAATGCTTCCCAGCGGCTCGCGTTTCCATCTGTTTCCCCACTTGATCACGTCAGTGCTGAGTCCGTATCATCATTCTGGGCTCTCTGAATTACCTACCAGTAGACGGTAGACATAGCTCTAACCCCGTTAACTGTTGTATTTTAAACACACACACACCAAGTTTTCACACCGTTAAGAGGCCTCCAGCTGGGCCTCACCGTCTGCCTAGCGGGGGTTTTCTAGGGTAGCACTCGGGTATAATGGAGAAGAACAAAGGAAGGGGCGAACGACTTCAGCACAAAACATGGGACTTATTATCAGAACCCTGGGATTAATATTTCTGCCACGCACTAGGTATGTGTCCTTGGTCAAGATCCGCAACCTCAGATCCCTCATTTGAAAATAGTAGTTGCAAAAGCAAATGAGATAAGAAGAAATAAAAGCACAACACACAGGGCCTTTGGGAAGCTGTGTATTATTATCAGTGTTACTATGTTGTTATTACCGTTACCGTCCCAGCTCTGCAGGCAACGGAACTGCCAGGTCTCATCTTTCATCTTTCCTTTACCATTTCAGAGGTGGGCTTCTGTATTTTAATTTAAAAACAAACACATAAACCAGAACCCGTGGGGGGCTGTCATCCTGCAATGCTATGAAGGCCCGAGAGTGAGGGTGGTGGGTACATCTGCACGTGTGGACGAGCCCTCCCCGGGTGGTTCAGAAAGTCTATGCACAGAAACCGCGACTGTCACTTTTGCTGGTGGCCTGACCGTATAATGGGAAACAGACACATCAAAGCACTGGGAGGCGACCTGCTTTGAAACGTGCTCAAGTGAAACCGCTAGGAAGAGACCGGTGGCCCCATGTCTGGTAAAATGGCTTGTTACCCATAGTGCAGGCTCGTGACAGGTTAAATGCAACTGCGAGCCCCCCATTCCACCCGTGGTGGGTCGGGGGACCCAGCCCTGTCTCCACACTTGCTCAGAACAGCCGTAATGAGATGCACATTGAGCAGAAAGTGTCGCTAATCGGGCCTGTCTGCGGCACATCCGAGCCTGGGTGGTGAGACAGAAGACTGTCACCAGGGACATATCACAGAATAAAAAAAAGAGAATAAACTGGGCAAAGAATAGAAGGCCCGACGGAAGGAGGGAGACCCTGACTGCGCCCTCAGAGCAGAGACCGCAGACAGATCTCTACGCGCCAGACTCATCTGCCTCTGGGCTCTGGCTTTCGGTCCAGCACTTGAATTGTCAACAGGAAAGCAGAATGCTTTGTTTTGCCATAAAGATGTTTCCAGACTGCATTTGCTGCCACGACTTGGTTGTAAGTCTGAATGCATTAATAACAAGAAGAAGACACAGACAGCCCTATCACCAGCACATCCCACCTCCTAATGAAAGCACTTCATTTCACACCCCGCTGCCAGCCGGCGGGGACCCAGGGGGCCTGCACTTACCCCGGAGGCGGCCGTGGCACGTCTGCCGCGTGTCCTGCGGGTGGCGTGTGACGGGAAGGCTGTTGACGTGTCCTCCCCTACTCCGCGGGCCCAGGTGCCTGCGGAAACCGCAGGGTGGCTGGCGCTGCCTCTCCCCGAGCCGCTTCGCCCTCAGCTGGGAAGTCTCAAGTTCCGGGCGGTCTGGGATTCCCTCTCCCCTCGCACACACTTAACCCTGCTCGTGCCTGCCGAGGCGCGGTCGGAAGAAACCCAGTCTCGTGTGCTCCAGGACGAAGGAGCGGCGCCTGGTCCCCGGCTGGCTTCCCTCCTGCTTCTCCTTCGTAAACTGAACACATGTGCAAGGAGCCGGAAGATGCTTCTCTGCAGAGCGGGCCCGCTTCTTAACCCTCTGGACCGCTTCCCTGGGCAGCAAGGGCGCACCTGCCGGCAGGGATTTCTGGAGACGTCCACCCCGGGGCTACCAGCCCGCAGGTCTCTGGGGGGGCTGCCTTTGGCCGGGCTCCTTTGGGGGCTTCCCTCAAAGCGTGGAGCGGCTCAGACCCACCCGCAGGCTCGGGAGGCTGGTGGGCGCGGGGGTCGGGGGGGCCGAGAAGCGTGGCCGGGCGGATCCCAGCCTCTCCCCCCTGGTTCCCCTCAGATGCTCAGCGGTCACGCTCCTTCCGGGCCCGGCGTCCTCGCCCAGCAGCTGTCCACAGCACCCACACGCACACACCAGTGACCCCAGGGTGGGGAGGGGGGCTGTACGTGCCCGAGAGGGGGGGCGAGGGTCGCCTTTCCTCCGAGCTGCGCCCCTGAGGTGCCCATTTTGTAGTCCCACCACGGCGCCCTCGACTCTCGCGAGCCCCCGGGGAGACAGAGCCCGAGAGCTTAACACGGCCATTGCTGATGCTGACCCGAAGCGGGTCCTGAAGCCCCACCACCCGCCGGGCTGGGATTCCACTGCCGAGGCAGGAAGAGGAGCCAGCAGGGACCCCCTCCCTGAGGGCCAGCGGCCGCGGAGGGGGAGAAGTCCCCGCCTCTGAGGGCCTCCAGGCACGCTCACGCACGCATGCACGCACGCTCACGCACGCCCCTCACATACGTGCCCACGCACACGCTCACGCATGTCCCCCCCCCACACGTGCCCACGCACACACAGGCGCTCAGGTCCTCCCTTGCGGTCTGACCACGTGGACCTTGTGAGGCCCTTGTTATGCTCCCCGGTCACACGAGGGTCACGTGACCCTCCCAAAGTGTCTCGGGAATCCTCTCTCTTGACTAAGACCCCTTCAGGAAGGACCCTCAGTAGCCATTAGATGGGGAGCCTGAAAAGATGCGTCCCCGACCTTGGTTCAGATTCCTGGTTCCAGAACTCAGCTGATGCCCCACGAGCTCCAATCCACAGGGGACATCCCTGGGGTCTCCTTCAGTGGCTCCCCCTGAAGTGGCTCCTGCTCCCACGTGGAGGAAAGGGGTGAGCCCCCCCCCCCCCAGCACCCACACCGCGGTGGAGAGGAAGCGGTGTGTAGGGGCCCTGTTGGGCTGCCGCCTGCAGGCCTGCAAGGCCTGTGCTTGCCCAGCCTCAAGACCAAAGAAGGAGCCCGGAGTCGGTGACACAGACATCAGTGGTTTCATGGGTGGCAGAGCTTACGTGTCTGAAGCAAGGTCCTGGAGCAACACCCCACCGTGTGCGGTGGACAGCGGGCAGGACGATGTGGCCGCCTCCAGCGGGGAAGGGGAGGTTACCAGTTACAGGGGAATTGCCCTCAGGTGGGCTCATTAGTTACCGGGGAAACCAGCGGAGGGCCACGCCCCTCTCCTCCCCTTGATGAGGACAATCACCAGCTGGCCTGGGGCAAGTAGGCAGGAAGGTCAGTCAGGTGCGTCGTGTATACATGAAGCAGGCGCTGGACATGCAGGTCCGTACAGGTCGGACCCTGACTCTGGAGCCAGCTGCCTGGGTTCAAATGTGATTCCACCACTTACTGGCTGTGCTGCTTGAGGCAAGTTGCTTAACCTCTCTGAGCTTCAGTGTGCAAATCCGCAAAATTCCGGTGATAATAGTACCTCTCCAGTGGGGATGGCGTTCAGGATTAAATGACTTTTAACACATGTAACATTCTCAGAGGTGCTATTACTAGAACTCAGAGGAGAGATTCTACCATCCCCTGGTCCTGACACAGGGCTCCTGGGAAGCCCTGTAGTTCCAGCACAGAAGAGCAGGCCCGGGGCAGTGAATCTGCCGACACGTATCTGCAGCCCTGACAATGCCGTGAACCTCTAGGGCAGTCGCTCCGTGGGCACTCCCCTATGGAAGAATTGCCAGATCCAGGAAGCATGTTACAAGGATGCTGACTAACTGGAAACGAAAGGCCCCCAAATAGGGGGCTGGTAAATTAGGAACCACAATGTCACACGTCAGCATGCAGCTCACGGGGTGATGCTTGAGGGGCTGCTACCTTGTGGGCTTTATATCTGAATATATATTTTTAGATGTAATTGTAATAGATTTAATAGATATTAATATATATATTTAGAATTCTATCTAGAATAGACAAAATTAGATCTCCAGGATGGAGGGCCAATGCATGAAAATAAAATGAGTAGCATTTTTACATCATCTTAACTGATGTCTAAGACATTAAATGCTGAATCGGGGAGGTGGGGGAGGGTGGAGAAAAGAAGAATGAATAAACTGAAATACGCCCAAACTTTAATCTTGGAGTTTTGTACAATGAGCGGGACTGCTTCTATAATCAGGAAACAGACATTTGCAAAACAAAAAGCCAACCCTGACCTCTCCCCCATGTCCAGTCACAGGCTCTTCCTTTGAAATGTCTCCCTCGTCGCTCCCACTTTTCTGTTTCTGCTTTTCTCTGCCTGACCAAGCCACCTCCCTCCCCCAAAGGGCCACCCGCTGTCCCCTGCCTGGTCTGCGGGCCCGCAGCATCCTGGCCCATTGCCACGCTCACCACCTAGGGTCTGCTGGTGTTCTTGCCCGACTTACAGATGGGAGCCGAGGCTCTCGGAGGCTAAGTGGCCCGCTCAAGTCACCAAGCTATCAGGTGGCAGGTCTGGGACTTGAGCCCAAGCCCTTGGCCTGTGGGGTGAGGAACTCCCCCGTGGGGACCAGGGCGAACGTGCCGAGTCCCACGTGGGGCCTCCCTTTTGGGGCTTGCCCTGGGAGCTGCCCTTGGGGGCGGTGGCCTCACGGTCCATGTCACAGTCAGCCAGGCGTCCCCATCACCACAGGGAGCATCTGGGGGCAAGTCTGCACCGCCCTGCAGAGGAGCGGACGGACGCGGGCCCTCAACCAGCAAGGGAACGTCACAGGTGTCCAGGAGCGGTGCGTTTGGGCAAAGAATCCCAACACGGCGGCTATTTCAGGGTGAGTGTCCAGGGAAGGCCCCTCTGAGGACGGGGTGGGAGGGACCTGGGGCGGAGCCGGCCGAGTGAGGGACCTGGTCAGGTTGGCGAGGCTCCTGGCCGGGCTGCTGTCCACCCGTCATTCAGTCAAACGCTCACCTGGGGGCTGGGGTGAAGGCACCTGGGGGACGTGGGTAACCTCTGCCATCAGCCGACTTTAGGTGAAGGAGATGCCCCTCCGTGATGTGCGGGGGCCTCGGCCACGAGGCTGAAAGCCTTTTGGAGAAATTGGAGGTCTCCTCGAGGAAGAAGAAATCCCACCTTTGGGCCACAGCGTTAGCTCCTGGCTGTTCCCAGGTGCCAGCCCCACGGCCGTCTGCGCCCAGCCCTGTAAGAAATCTTTCTGCATAAAAACGTCCTACGACTTCTGTCCCTGGTAGAACCCTGCCCAGTATGAGACCGAACCGGTCACTGAGTGTCGAAGGGACGTCATGAGTTAGTAAAACGTGCACGTCCCCGTAGGGCCTGCTTCCTAATGAGTTTCGTACAGTCGGGCAGCTGTGCTCCAGGCAGGTAGAGCCGCTGTGGTCGTTGACAGAATCAGTGAACGACGCTGTTTGTGGCCACTTCTATTTAAAGAGCCCAGCTGGGCACGCTGCCCTCCGCACGGTGTTTCCTGGGGCGCTTCTTCCTGTGGCAAAACGCGAGTAAACATAAACCATCTCAGGTTAGACCACCGTGTCCAGAAAAACCATTTCCTAAGATGTGGACTGCCTGATGTGTTGGGGTCTCCTTTTTAAACCAAGGGCTTGCGCTATGTTGTAAACAAGGCCCGAAAACACTTTCAAGCATCAACGTGGCTGACGTGACCCAGCGGGTTCAGCCGCGGCTGCGGCGCTCTTCAGAACGCCCGGGTAGGTCCGAGCTTCCTGGCACCCGATGTGTCCCAGACGCCGCGCCGGCGTCGGGCTGGGGCCGGCACCGGGGCTTCGAGCTCCCCGGCTGCTCGCGATGCGTGGCCAAGGCTGAGCGCCTCTGGTCTACCCACAAGGGCTCTGCTTTAGGCATTTCAGAGGAAGCCTTTTCCTTGGTGGGGCAGACACAGGCTCGCCCCCTGCTAACAGCTTGCCCAGCTTTGGGGAGGAGCTGAGACCCAAACCTGGCCTCCCAAGTGGTGAAACCGCTAGTCTGGTTGTCACGTGAGGGTGGGCCCTGCTTGTGGCCCTGCGGGTTGGAGTGGACCCTCCGGGCAGGTCACTGATGCTGATGGGGGTACAGTTACCCCAGGATGACTAAGAAGGGACCCGGGCAGGAAGGTGAGCTGGTTTTGCCCGTCCCGGGTGTAGCCCCACGTCTAGGTTCCGTGCAGCTCTGGGTGCTTGTTCCAGTCACACCCCCTACTGTATAATTAGTCACCCCCAAACTCAGTGGCTTGTCTCACACCGTCGGTCGGCCAGGCCTCTGGGGAGGGCTTGGCTGGGCAGTCCTCACTTGGGCTGTGACGTGCAGTGGTGGTCCTGTGTCAGCCGGGGCTGCGGCCTCACCTGAAGGCTGGACTAGGGCGGGAGGGGCACTTCCAAGGCGGCTCCGTCACGCGGCGGGCACGTTGGTGCCCTTGGCCAGAGACCTGCGTTTCTGCAAGTGGCCCTCTCCGTGGGGCCGCCTGAGCGTCAGGACGCGGTGGCTGCCGCCATCCAAGAGGCCAAGGCGGAGGCTGCGGTGCGTTTTCTAGCCTCAGAAGTCAACCCATCAGCTCCGCCATATGCCACTGGCCACACGGAGCAGCCCTGATTTGATGCGGGAATGTCGTGCTGACCGGGAGGCAGGATCAGTGGGGTCACCGTGGAGGCTGACCACCACAGCGCTGCCTTAGGGAGAGGGCTCAGAAAAAAAGCAACGGGAGGGTCCAGGGAATCAGATCAAACAACCTGAGAGTGACCAAATTAGATAGGAGGGTGGTCAGCGTTAAGTCATGGAAGGTGGGCTGGCGGTGAGCTCACAGAAAGAGCCAAACTCACAATCTACGGGCCGAAGTCTTAGCCCTTCCACTCCCCGTCCGGGGCTGTGACTGTCACGTAGCTCCCTCAGCAGCAAAATGGGGACGGTGGTGGTGCCTGACCCCCTCTACAGCCACCTGTTAGGAGTTCGAAGGAGTAACAGAAAGAGTAATGAAGCGCCAGAGTGATGCTGTTGTCATTAACTGCTTTACTGTGAAATAACTCACACGCTGTACGTTTCACCGATATGAAGCCCGTGAGTCAGTGGTTTGGGTCTGCCGTCACCACGACAGACTCGTGAGGCCTTTTGACCCTTGAGAGGGTATTTCGGGCCCTGAAGAGAAATGCCAGTCGACGTGGCTAGTTCAGCAGGGAACTCCTTGCCCCTGGAGGTACTAGGAACCCTGAAGATCGGGCTGAAAAGGACCTCGGTGGGAAGAGACGTCTGGATGCGTCAGGGCCGAGCCACCTGCGCGTGGACACCAGCAGAGGATCCGCTTCGCTCCCGTGATGCCGGCGTGAAGCCTGGCGGCCCGTCCCGAGGGACCTCAGCACCACAGTCGGAAGCTGCTTCCCGAATCCGGCGCCAAGTTCACGGGCCGACATCCCTACCCACGTTGTCTGGCTCTGTGGGGAGAGGGTCCCAGCGGCCAGTGGCCTAATTCCACCCTCCCCTCCTGCAGAGGTTTCCCAGCCCCTGCAGCTCACCCTGGGACCCGTGCAGCCCCGCAGGGTGGGGAGCTTGGGGGTGTAATGTCGCCCCCCGATCCGACCCTCCTTTCCTTTGTGCTTCTGGCTCCAGCCAGGCCGTCCTGCAGCCAAACCCGGGAGAAAGGGCGGGTGGGTCCTCCAGGCCAGCGCACCGGCGGGGGACGGTGGCGCGGCCCCGCGGGCTGGCCAGGCACCCGCACAAGGGGAACGGGCACCGGCCGCGTGACTTTCCTACCGATCGACCACGTTCAGTGGGAGTCAGGGTGCGGCTCTGGCGGCCCAGGGAGAAGGGATGTGAACACGGGCTGACGGCACGCGTGGATTCGGACTCACTCCCGCCGGCCCCTTGCCTCGGTCCTTGGCAGGTCCAACAAGCAGAAAGTCACGGGGTGTCCTCCGGAGTGGAGAGCGGGGGGCTCCGTCGTGACCCTGGGAAACAGCAAGTCCCAGCCACCCCGGACGCAGGTCAGGGGGTCGCCGCACTGACCGCTGGCCTGCCCTGGCCTAAGTGCAAGCTGTTTCGCCAAAACACTCCCTCCTCCCCGGCCCGGCTGCAGCCTGAGAACCCGCGCCTCGCCCTCTGCCCCCCGGCCCTCGGTCGGGAGCCAAGGATTCCGTGACAGACACCCAAGCGGTAGTTCGCGGAATCACTCCCCACTACTGGACACGGAGGCCTGCTCAACCTTCGGCCAAGGTCAGGAGCTGCTGCAGAAATCTGCTCGGAGGGCCTCGAGGACGCACTCTGTTCTGAGTTCTGCCCCGGTCCAGGTTTCCCGCTGAGCCCAGCCTGCTCCATCTATCAACTCACAGCCTCGAGGGACAGCTTCCTCAGGCCCACAGAACCCTGCCACGGACCGAGTGAGGAGCTCTGTGCATTAATAAACTGAACACGCGGCCCGCCTGGCAGGGGCCGTGAGCCGGCAGTGGGGAAACTGATCATGAGATAAACACGGACATAAATGTGTGAGTGAGGGCATTGGTGCGAGGGTGTCTGTGAGTGTGGACCTGCGTCTGTACAAGTCCTGGTTCTGTCCGCTGAGAGGGCTGGCAGCTGTGACACCCCAGCAGCAAGGACCCAGGGCACCCCAGCACCCAGATCATGGTTTCTAAACACCAGCTTCCACTGACAGTGGCCCGGACTCCTTGGAGAGATGTTGGCCGATTCCAACCTGGGCGGGAAAACACCAGATGCTCCTGGAACATCCTGAAACACCAGACGGCCAGGAAGCCGTCCACGGCCCCCGGGGGTCCCCAACGTGCTTGGAGCCAGCTTGACAGCGTGCCCTGACAGTAACAGACTACACCCTGTTGAAAAAAATTGTAATTCAGGAGCTTATACTCAGATGAATAGACAAGTAAGTGGAAGTCTGGGATGTTTGTGTAGTTTTAGAGTGCTTTCCGGGCTTCCCTGGTGGCGTAGGGGTTGAGAGTCCGCCTGCCGATGCAGGGGACGCGGGTTCGTGCCCCGGTCCGGGAGAATCCCACATGCCGTGGAGCGGCTGGGCCCGTGAGCCGTGGCCGCTGAGCCTGCGCGTCCGGAGCCTGTGCTCCGCAACGGGAGAGGCCACAACAGTGAGAGGCCCGCGTACCGCAAAAAAAAAAAATAAATAAATTAAAAAAATAAAGTGCTTTCCTACAAAATAGTTACTTATAATAAAGAGAGAAGGAGTAACTCTGCAGGGGAGGCTGATGTCGTTCGCATGGCCAGTAAAGGGATGGATGGAACCCCCCCCGGCCTGTGCATGGAGCGCATCCACCCTCCCCGGGCGGGGGGCTGGCCCGCCCACAGGCCCAGCTCTGCCCGTCCCTCCACCGGCCTCTCCTGACCCGAACTGAGCCCTCCTGACTGTCCACCTCCTGCTCTGCTGCCCGAGGCCGCACACCGGGCGAGGGCCCAGGCCTGAGGGACTGCAGGGCCTCCGGTCCGTGGGGGTGGGGTGGGGGGGTGGTCAGCAAGGAGGGCCCCCAGGACCATGGGTCTGAGCAAGGCCCGAGGGACAGGCGTGTCCCAGCGCCCAGAGCACCCACAGGGGCCCCGGGCCTGGTCCACCCGCCGCCCACCCCTCCACGGACGCTGCGTGCACGCACCAGGGTGAGCGGGCGTCCCTCCACGGTGGCTCTGCCCTCTTGCCCGTTCTCCACTGCCACCCCGTCATCCCCGCCAAGGAAAGGAAGGGCTGCCCCGTGGTGGAAGCCAGCTGTGCCCAGAGGGGCTCCCGGCCTTGTGGGGGGAAATGGGGGCCTCCAGGGCTTTCTGGTCTCCCACCCCGCCCCCTCTGGCTCACAATAACTCCCGCACCTGACGTCCCCGGTCCCGCCTCCACCCACGAGATGCCAGTAGCACGCCCGCCCCCAAGCCGCAACCCCCCTGTGTTTTCAGACATTGACCAGCATCTCCTGTGGGGTCAGGATCACCCCGTTGAGAAACTCGGTTTCCTCCTATAACCCACCCTTGTCCCCTCTGTTCGCTGGCAAGGCTCTGGCACCCGTGGCTTGTGGGTGAAACGACTCCACCAGCCCCGCGTGACTCAGGGAGGCCGGGATGGGGGCTCCCGCAGGCATGCAAGCGGTCCGGGTCCTCTGCGGCCTGGTCCCAGCTGGAGAAAGCAGCACGGGAATAAAGCAAACTGTACTGGGTGCACGAGAGATCCATCTGCAGGGCTCGTGATAAACTCCAGCAAAGACCAAACACAGGCCTGCAGTCAGCTACACCCACGGCACTGAGATCATCCTTGAGAACAGCAAGGCCGGTGGGGAGCGGGGCCGCGATAAGCCGGGTCCGGGCTCAGGGGTCCTGGAGCCGCCCCAGGCCTCGCGGCCCGGCCAGCACGAGGTCCTCACTAGGCAGGCCGCCCGCGGGTGGGCGGAGAGAGCCTGGGGCTCCAAGGAGCGGCCTTGCCCCCCACCCACCAGCCTGGCCGGGAGCCAGGGCCCCTGTGTGGTCACACCCGGAGGTCCTCTCAGGGAGCAGGGCCAGCACTGTCCTCCAGGGGACAGCGCACAGGGAATGAGCTGAAGACCAGCCTCGCCGCCCACATCCCAGGCCAGACGCCTCGTGCCTCCCTCTGGGCTCTTCAGCCACCAGCTCCCTCGAATCGGGGAGCTGGTGACTAGATAGAGAATAAATCCAGGTTTTGTGAGGCCAAGAGCTTATGCAACTTTGGGGAGTCCTTTTCAGGAAAAGCAGTACAAAGTCACGGACACCAGGCCGGCACAGCGGTGAACGCTTGGTTCCTGTTCTTCCGGTGCCGCAGTGGTGGCGGCATCCCCGCGTCGCCAGCGGGTGCATCGGGCCCGGGGGCGCTGAGACTCTCCCCGGGCGCCGCCCCTGTCTACACCCAGGACAGCCAGCGGTGCTCAGCTCTACTAGAAGAGACAGCAAACCCGTCAACACATCCCACGAGACCCAGACGCCCCGTATCCCCCGCCTGCTGCCCCGGGACAGGCCCCAGACGAGCCGGAGCCACCGCAGCACCCGTGCCAGGAGGGGAGGGGTGATGGGGGGGGCGCGCTGGTGGTCATAACCAAACGCAGCTACGACGTCACCGTGCAAACCTTACGGAAGGTCACGGCCATGGGAGTGCATGGCGAGGGCCCCTCCCCGGGCCTCAGGAGGCTGGAACTGGGGTGGGGGGAGGGGGCCCCAGTGGGCACCTCCCAGGGTCAGGCAGGGGCTCAGGTCCAGCCGGGCAGCAGGGGCGTCTGCAGCCAGTCCTCCGGGCTCTGCCCACTTGGGCTTGCAGCCTGGTTCCAGGGTGGCACTAAGCAGCCGAGCCCTCCGGGAACCTCAGACCGCCATCCAGCCGTGCAGGCGGGCCAGGCCGCCCACCCGCCCCCCACTCCCGGCTTCCTCCGGGCATCACGGCCCCTCGGCCCTCTGTCCGTCCTCCCGAGAGGGCAGCTGACCTAGAAACCCAGCCTGGGCGTATGGATCCTACGGCCTCATGGAACGAACCCAGTGGTAAAGCAACACGACAAGGACAGTCACAACCACTGCCTGGCAGCTGTGCCCACAGCAGTGACCCTCGCTCCTGGCATCTGCCGGCAACGCTCGGATCCGAGCTTCTCTGGGCGAATCTCACTCCCTGTAGAGCCAGCCAGGGGCCGCTCACTCCCCCAGGGCCGCGGCACGTGGGTTTTCAGGGAGGGAGCAGCGAGGGCAGGTGGACGGCAGGCCCCGTGTGACCTGGCACCGTCCTAGAAAGCGGGCAGCGTGGTGAGTGGTCTTTGATGCCGTCAGAGGGGGAACCATAGCCTGAGCCATTTCCGCATTTTCTGGCAGAGGAAATGCACAGAGACGAGGCACGGCTCGCACGGGCCCTGCTCAGTCCGCCGTTCCATCCGACTGGTGGGGCGGCCGCCGACTCCTTCCCCTAAACCAGCTGCTGGCCGCTGCCCCCAACTCCGCTCTGGAGGGTCGCCAGCCTTCTCAAAAGCCCCTGGGCGCGTGGCACGCGTTCCCCTACTCGGGGTGTGTGGGGTCACCGAGAAACCTCAGGGCTGACCGACCAGCCCTGCGCCCGGGCAGGGCCGCTGGGGGCTCTGCTCTGACCCCTCCTCGCGGCGCCCACGGTCAAGGACAGGAACAGGCTTCCCGAGTTGGCCACCTCTGCACGCAGCGGGAGGAGCTCCCCCCAGCTCCTGTGTGTATGCAGCTGGGCCCTTTATTACCCTCCGCCCGGCACAGTCCGGAAAGCGGAACCCGGGACAGGGTTACTGCCCGGTGACTTCAAATGGCGGGGCCGCGTGGGGTGGCGGGGGACAGACCCTTCTGAAAACGAGACTCACTGCGGGGGTGAGAGGAGGCCCGTCCAGGTGAGGAGGGGTCCGAGCTCGGAGCCCACCCAGGCCAGGCCAGAGCGGCAGCCTCCGAACCTCCTGACACGTTCGTTTGTGCCGCAACCAGAGGATGTGTGTGGGATGCAACGGGAGCGGCCGGCGTTGGGTAGGAAGGTACGTGCGCCCCGAGCCACAGCCACACCAGACCACGCGCTGACGCCAGACCGCGTACAGCCCACCTCAGGAGACCAGGACAGCTGGCCAAAGGACTAACCCTCCGGGAGGCCCTGGGAAAGCAGGCTGGGGTACGGGGCATGGGGAGGGGGGCCAGGATGCGGGGCGGTGAGAGGCGGGGGTCAGGTCAGGGCCGGGCGCTCTCCGGGCCTGCTTCCTCCTCGCCTGGCTGAGATGCGGGTGATTTGAATGCACAGCCAGGATCCCGTGGGAGGGAGCACAGAGAGCGCTCGGCGCACCTGAGGCTCTGAGGCTGAGTCCCGGTGGCTGACCCGACCCCAAGGTCACCTCCAGTGCGGAGCCCCACGCAGACGCAGAGGGTGTGGGTTTCTAGCTGTGCTCCGACACTTGCTTGGCGGTGACCCCTGATGAAACAGGGGGGCTCTGCCAGCACAGTGAGGGCGGGAGGGGCTGGAAGAGGCTGCGGAGGGGAGAGCGGGCTCGCCAGGCAGAATCACACGGCCCCCGGGAAGCGCAGGCTCCTCCCCCGCTGATCTGCGCAGGCAGGCGAGAACACTGGGATTTTCTGTGTGGGCTTTTGCTAGACGAGTAAGAGTTCAGGCAGGCTGAGGAGGGAAGAGAGGGCGTGAGGGGCGAGGCGGTCAGCGGGTTATGGCTCCTGACCGGCTCCCGAGTGGGTGAAGGATTCCTGGGCTCAGGATGCCAGGGGAGCGGGCCAAAGCCCAGGAGACTCCAGGGCCAGGGCAACAGGGCGCCTTGTGACCCACCAATGGGGACAGGTCTCCCTCGGGAGGTTCGTGATTTTCCCCCATAAACATCACATGCATCTTTAATTGGATTTATTTCTTGATATTTTATATATTTTACGGCTACTTTAATGAAGGCTTTTTAAAGTTTCATTTTTATGTGACTGCTGATGGAATGTAGAAATGCAGTAACACTGTACAGTAAGTCCCCTACATACAAAGCTTCAAGTTGTGAACTTTCAAAGACGCTAACATGCCTCTGTATGCCAGCTGTTGTACCGTACTACTGTACTTTTCAAGGTACTGTACTGTAAGATTAAAAATCTTTTTTTTTGTGCTTGTTTTTTATGTATTATTTGTGTGAAAAGTATTATAAACCTATTACAGTACAGTACTATGTAGCCGATTGTGTTAGTTGGGTACCTAGACTAATTTGTTGTACTTATGAACGCGCTCTCAGAAGGGAACTCGTTCATATGCAGGGACTTACTGTCAATTGGTTTTGACCCCAAACCTTGCTCTCTAACAGTTGCGATAACCTGTCTTTGGAAATTGTTTGGAATTTTCTGGAACACAACGGCATCACCTCAAATAATGACAGCTTTGTCTCTCCCTTTCCACTCCTGAAGCCTTGTTTCCTGCTCTCCCTTGGCTTGGAAGGCCTTCAGCTCAACGCTGAACCAAGTTCCTGGGGTCAACGGTGAGCTGAAAGCCTTGATCAAGGTGAGGAAGTTCCCTCTTATTTCTAGAATGCTGCCTTTTTTTTTTTTTTCTTTTTTAACATTTTGAATAGAGGCTGAATTTTTTTCAAAGGCTGGCTCTGCTTCTGTGGAGCTAGTCGTGTGACTTTCCCCCTTAATCTCTAAATGTGTTGCGTCACAAACCAGGCTGCACTCCTGAGCTAAACACACATGGGCACCAAGAAAACCTGAAGGATTTATTGTGTTCATGCTTGTGAATTCATGTATTTAGTTGAGGGAGCTCAGCCCGGTTCCTAGAAATAAAATAAAACCTCAAGCCCGATGTGTTTCTCGGTACCCGCAAGTCAGGCAGCGAATGATCTCCCGTCTGTACTTTGCATTGCCAGATTTGATTTGCTAATATTTTGCATAGAATTTTTTTTCTCTGAGTAAGATCGGTCTGTAATTTTCTGTCCCTACTTATCTTCTTAGGTTTTGATGCCAAAGATATATGAGCCTCATAAACTGAGCTGGGAAATGTTCTGTCTCTGTTTTCTGAAGGAGTTCGAGAAAGGGTGGGATAAGTCCTTCTTTGAGTGTCTGGTACACCATTCTTCATTTTGGCTATTTTCTTCTACCCTGTTTTTCAGCTCACCAACGATCTCAGCTCTGCCTAATCTGCCACGATACCTACATCCCGAATTTGCAATTTTGATTATTCTATGAAAGTTGTACAATGACGCTTTTGTCCTTTGAGAAAGTTTTCAGGTCACTGTTGAAATTCTCAGTGTTTCTCTCTCTGAACATCGTAAGCAGATTGTTTGAAAGCCTGGGATGAGTCCAACCCCCGTGGTCCGCTGTTTATGTTGGTTTCGTCTGTGCTGCTTTCTCTCTCATTTGCCTGCCTATTCCTGATTGTGTGCTGGGTAGTGAGTGTGCACAGCTGCTTGTGGACTGAATTCCATGCTATCTTCCTTTCACAAGGATCATGTCTGCTTCACCCGGCAGTGGGGACACAGCAGTGCAAGACCTCGGCAGCCCAGCGTCTTGTACCCCAAGGGGAGCCCCCGTCCTGTGCCCCCTTCTTTCTTGCCTTTCGGAGCCATTGGGTACTTTTCCTCACAGCAACTTCCCCCCTATTCGTCTGGAAGCTATAGATACTGTTCCTAGTCTTTAAATGGATAAGGAAGGACAACTTAATGGCCTGAAGCCCAAACTACTAGTTCCTTACCATCTCCCTGAATACTCCCTTCCTCACACGCTACTTCTTTTTCTTTGTAAGCCCCATGGACATTACTTTCTCCTACGCAGCCGATTTGCTGGACAACTCACATTTACCACTTTCTCTGTGCTTCCTTCCCCGCTCCGGAATCTCAGATCCTCCGTCTGGCACCACCTGCCTTCTGCCAGAAGCGTAGGTTTTAACATGTTTTAGTGCGGGCCTACCGGCAGCAAACTTTGGCCCTTTGTGTGTCTTATTTAGAAAGAAGAAGAAAAAAAAAAGCTTTCAGGTTGAAGAGTGACAAGGAAAGCATGCAAATCACGGCACACCTTCCCACAGCGCCAGCGCACCCAGATTAAGACACGCAGAGATGCCAGCCCCCCGCCCACCCGCCTCACCACTGCCTCTTCCTCCCTGGATGATTCTAACGCCAGGGAGGAAGGAGGCTCGTCCTGCCCCCTCTTGAAATGGGCATAAACGGGGTCACAGTCCTGCTTCCGGCCCCACCCATCGGTGTGACAGCAGGACTCCGTCCACTCCCACGGCTGTTGGCGCCCCGTGGGAAGGGCGGGCCACAGGAGGCGCCCCGCGCTGCTGTGAAGGAAGAAGTCTGCGCGCTTCCGTCCAGCCCCGCCCACGCCTCGCGGGAGGCCCCACCCACACACCCCTCAAGGTCGTTAAGTCTTTCGAATCTCGGTGATTCTGGAACCATCTCCGGGTGGTTTTGACTTGACCAGTGGAGCACTTTTTCAGACGTCCGTTGGCCATTTGGAGGTCCTTCTTGCTGTGGTCTGTTCATGCGCGCGTCTTTTGCCTTTCTTTGGGGGAGTAGCATGGGGGCAAAACTCACTAATCATTAAAAAATTCGGCAGCAATGAATGAATGACCGTTATAAACCCCGCTTCTGAAAATGATCAGATGTTTTCCCTCCTCCACCCCCTCCCTCTTTCCCTGTCTCCCTAGGGGCACCTGCACTTTGTCTATTTCAACATGGACTTATCTGTCTTTATTCCCTTTCTGGTAATAAGAAACCTTATGATCTTCCAGGTCCACATACACGTCCTTTATTGGCTAGAAGGGTGGCAAACACCTCCCCCACTCTGTGGCTGCCGGGGTCAAGGTTACACCGCTCATACAACGAGATGGAACACTAGCCTCTGTTCTTCTTCTGTGCAAGAGTCTATAACGACTGCTGTTCTTCCGTAGACATTTCCAAGCCCTTGACAGAGAAGTCATCCGAGTCTGGAATTCTCCTGGGACAAGTTTTTAAGTTATAGATAAGATTTCATAAGGATAGGTGCTATTAAGAGCACCATCAGGAAGGGGCAGAATAGGAGTTCCCAGAGCTCATCCCCTCCCAGAAGTGTCCCTTTGAACAACCATCCACACGTGAAAATGCTCCCCAAGAGCTAAGGACTCCAGGTGAGGGATTACAGCACGTGGGCGGAGCATAGACATAGACAAGACACAGTGAGGAGGACAGAAAAGACAGTTTCACATTACCCATCCCCGGCTCCCCTCCCCCAGGCATAGGCTGTCTAGCAGAGAGACACCCTCCCCACTGGGGAGGGCGAGTGACATGAGTGCCCAACTTCACCCCGGACTCTAGCACCCACGGGTGGCTGCAGGTGCCCGGCTTGCCCCAGGGAACCCGGGCACCAGGCCTGCCCACCGGCTGACCAGGTACCAGCGGGAAGCTGCCCAAGGACTCCAGCAGCAAGCCCATCTGCAGACACCATCCCATGACCCACCCGGGTTCCTGGATGGGCCGACTGATGAAGGACTTTCCCTGCCAAACCCAGTCTGTAAAGTTGGAACAGGTGCCTACTTCTTCTAATGTTCAGACACCAACACAAGGCCACAAGATCACGAATAATCAAGGAAACAAGATACACAGAAGGGCACTAATACATCCAAAAAAAAAATCTATATAAAAAAGAAAGGGAACTAATGAAACTCCAACCAATGACACCAAAAAATGGAGATCTATGAAATGTCTGACAGAGAATTCAGAAAAATCCTCTTCAAGAAATTTAGTAAGCTACAAGAAAACACAAATAGACAACTAAACGGAATTAGTAAAATAATGCATGAACTGGGCTTCCCTGGTGGCGCAGTGGTTGCGCGTCCGCCTGCCGAT
>NC_041230.1:54261413-54262099 GCF_002837175.3 Physeter macrocephalus | reverse complement strand
CCTGCACGTCCGGAGCCTGTGCTCCGCAACGGGAGAGGCCACAGCAAAGGGAGGCCCGCATACCACAAAAAAAAAAAAAAAAAAAAATAATGCATGAACAAAATGAGAAGTTCAACAAAGAAACAGAAAACAAACACACACCACCCCTCCACCCCCAGAAACCCTAAAGTTTAACAATACAGTGACTGAAATGAAGAATCTGATAGAGAGGTCCAACAGCACAAAGAATCTGTGAACCAGAAGGCAGCCCACTTGAAATCATCCAGCCAGAGGTGCAAAAAGAAAAAAAGAATGAAGAAAACGTGTGAACTATAGGACACTGTTAAAAGAAATAATGGCTACAATACTGGAATCCCAGAAGGAGAGAAATAATGGCCAGAACTTCCCAAAGGTGGAGGGGAGATTCAGACCTCCAAGTTCCTAAAGCTCATAGATCGCCCTAAAATTTCAACCCAAAACCATCTTCTCCAGGACACAGTACAATAGAACTGTGTAAAATGAAAGCCAAGGGGACAGTTTTTTTTTTTTTTTTTTTTTTGCGTTACGCAGGCCTCTCCCTGTTGTGGCCTCTCCCGTCGCGGGGCACGGGCTCCGGACGCGCGGGCCCAGCGGCCACGGCTCACGGGCCCAGCCGCTCCGCGGCATGTGGGATCTTCCCGGACCGGGGCACGAACCCGCGTCCCCTG
>NC_041230.1:54257790-54261370 GCF_002837175.3 Physeter macrocephalus | reverse complement strand
CTCCCGTCGCGGAGCACAGGCTCCGGACGCGCAGGCCCAGCGGCCATGGCTCACGGGCCCAGCCGCTCCGCGGCATGTGGGATCTTCCCAGACCGGGGCAAGAACCCGTCCGTGTCCCCTGCATCGGCAGGCAGACTCCCAACCACTGCGCCACCAGGGAAGCCCAAGGAGAGAGTTTTAAAAGCAGCAAGAGAAAAAAAAATTCCTCACATACAAGGGAAGCCCCATGAGGCTATTAGTGGGTTTCTCGGCAGAAGCTGTACAGGCCAGTAGGATGATATATTAGAAATGCTGCCAACAAAGAACACCCAGCACAGCAGCCGTCCTTCTGAAATGAAGGGGAGATAAAGTCTTTTCTGACGAAATAAAAGGTGAGGGAGCTCCTCATCACTGGACCTGCCTTAAAATAAATGCTTTAAAGAGTTCTTCATGCTGAAATGAAAGGATGCTAATCAGCAACATAAAAGCACATGAAAATATAAAACACACCAGCAAAGGTAAGTATATAGTCAAACTTAGAATACTCTTAACACTGTAATATGGTGGTGTGTTAATCACTTAACTCTAGTATAAAAGTTAAAGGACCAAAGTATTAAAAATGACCTATAGCTACAATTAATTTGTCAATGGATACACAAGGTAAAAAGGTGTAAACTGTAACATCAAAAAGATAAAATGGGAGGGTTAAAGGGTAGAGTTTTTGTATATGGTCAAAGTTGGTGTCAGCTTTAAAAGGACTGTTGTTAAACCTACAGGGGATACACAAAAGATGAAGAAAATGGAATAAAAGCACACAGTATAGAAATCATCAATTCACAAAGGAAGACAGCAAGAAAGGAACAAGGGAACTACAAAACAGTAAGAAAACAGTAAGATGGCATCAGTAATTCTTATTTATCAATAATAACTCTAAATGCAAATGGATTAATTCTCCAATCAAAAGTCACAGAGTGGCTGAACAATAAAAAAACTAGACTCAAATGTATGTTGTCTAAAAAGAGACTCACTTCAGCTTTGAGGACACACACAGGCTCAAAGTGAAGGGATGGAAACGATATTACACACAAACAGGGAACAAAAGACAGCAGGGGTAACTCTACTTACATTTTTTAAAAGTTTTGACTTTGAGTCAAAACTGTAACAAGAGACAAATAAGGTCATTATATAATGATAAAAGGGTCAATTCATCCATTTATCAAAAGGATATAACAATTGTAAATGTATACAGTGCTCATGGTGCTGATATTTTAAAAAGATAAAATTGACAAAGGTTTAGCTAGACCAACTAAGAAAAAACAGAAGATTCAAATAAATAAAATCAGAAATATAAGAGGAGACATCCAACTGACACCACAGCAATACAAGGGATTGTAAAAGACTACTATGAACAATTACACACCAACAAACTGGATAACCGAGAAGAAATGGATAAATTCCTAGAAACATACAACCTACCAAGGCTGAATCATGAAGAAACAGAAAACCTGAACAGACCAATACAAGAAAAGAGATTGAGTCAGTAATTAAAAAACCTCCCAACGCAGAGAAGCCCAGGACCAGATGGCTTCACTGGTGAATTCTACCAAACATGTAAAGAAAAATTAATGTCAATCCTTCTCAAACGCTTCCAAAAAATTGAAGAAGGGATATTCCCAAACTCATTTGCAAGGCCAGCATTACCCTCATACCAAAGCCAAAGATACCACAAGGAGAGAAAACTACAGACCAATATCCCTGATGAATATGGATGCAAAATTCTCAACAAAATTCTAGCAAATCAAATTCACCAGCACATGAAAAGGGCCATACACCATGACAGTGATCCCTGGGATGCAAGGATGGTTCAACATACACAAACCTATGAACGTAATACACCATATTAAGAGGATAGAGATAAAAATCATACCATCTCAACAGATGCAGAGAAAGCATTTGAAAACTAGAATATCCTTTCACAGTAAAAACTCTCAACAAATAGTTATGAAAGGAACATACTTCAACATAATAAAAGCCATATATGACAAACCCACAGCTAACATCATACTCAATGGTGTAAAGTTGAAAGTGTTTCCTCTAAGATCAGGAATAGGACAAGACAAGGGTGCCCACTCTCACCATTTCTCCTCGATCTAGTATTGGAGGTTCCAGTCAGAACAATTAGGCTAGGGGAAAAAAAAAAAAAAAAAGACATCCAAGTCAGAAAGGAATAAGTTAGTCTCTCCCTGCAGATAATATGATCTTATATATAGAAAATCCTAAAGGCACCACCAAAAAACTGTTAAAACTAATAAACAAATTCAGTACAGTTACAGGATACAAAATTAACATACAAAAATCAGTTGTTTCTGTTTCTGTACACTAACAATGAACTAGCTGAAACAGAAACAAAACAATCTCAATTACAATAGCATCAAAAACAATAACTTATTTAGGAATAAATTTAACTAAGTAAGTGAAAGATCTGTATATTGAAAAATTATATGACATTGATGAAAGAAACTCAAGATACAAACAACTGGAAAAATATCCTGTGTACATGGATTGGAAAAAGTAATACGGTTAAAATGTCTATACTACACAAAGCCATCTACAGCTTCCATGCAATCCCTATCAAAATTCCAATGGCATTTTTCATAGAAATAGAAAAAACAATCCTGAAATTCTTATGGAACCACGAAAAACCCAAATAGCCAAAGCATACTTGAGAAAGAAGAACAAAACTGGAGGTATCACGCTTCCTGATTTCAAACTATAACACAAAGTTATAGTAATCAAAACAGTATGGTACTGCCATAAAAACAGACACAGACCAATGAAAGAAAATCAAGATCCCAGAAATCAACCCACACATATACGGTCAACTTGTATTTAACAAGGGAACCAAGAATAGTCAATGGGGAAACAACAGTGTCCTCAATACATGGTGCTGGGAAAACTGGATAACAACATGCAAAAGAACGAAATTGGACCCCTATTTTAGACAACTCACAAAAATTAACTCAAAAGGGATTTAAGACTTAAATGTGAGACCTGAAACCATAAAACTCCTAAAAGAAAACAGAGAAAAAAGCTCCTTGACACTGGTCTTGGCAACAGTTTTTTGGATATGACACCTAAAGCACAAGCAACAAAAGTAAAAATAAACAAGTGAGGCTACATCTAGCTGAAACGCTCTGCACAGCAAAAGAAATAATCAACAAAGTAAAAAGGCAACCTACAGAAGGGAGAAAATATCTGCAGACCATCCATCTGATAAGGGGCTAATATACAAAATATATAAGGAATTCACATAACAGCAAAAAAACAAATAAATCAATGGGAAAATGGGCAAAGGACTGGAATAGATACTTTTCCGAAGAAGACACACGTATGGCCAACAGGCACATAAAAAGAGGCTCAACATCGCTAATTATCAGGGAAATGCAAATCAGAACCACAATGAGCTATCTCTTCACACCTATCAGAACAGCTATTATGAAAAAGACAGGGCTTCCCTGGTGGCGCAGTGGTTGAGAGTCCGCCTGCCGAATGCAGGGGACACGGGTTCGTGCCCCGGTCCGGGAAGATCCCACATGCCGCG
>NC_041230.1:54245290-54255352 GCF_002837175.3 Physeter macrocephalus | reverse complement strand
GCAGTGGTTGAGAGTCCGCCTGCCGAATGCAGGGGACACGGGTTCGTGCCCCGGTCCGGGAAGATCCCACATGCCGCGAAGCGGCTGGGCCCGTGAGCCATGGCCGCTGAGCCTGCGCGTCCGGAGCTCCGCAACGGGAGAGGCCGCAACAGTGAGGCCCGCGTACCACAAAAAAAAAAAAGAAAAAAAAAGAAAAAGACACAAAATAATAAGTGCTGACGAGGATGTGGAGAAAAGGCAATCTTTGTGCACTGTTGGTGGGAATGTAAATTGGCACAGCCGTGATGGGAAACAGTATGGAGGGTCCTCAAAAAAATTAAAAATAGAGCTACCAGATGATCCAGCAATTCCACTTCTGGGAATATATCTGAAGGAAATATAAATTTTTCTCTAAGCACAGCTTTCAATGTATTCCACAAGTTTTGATATGTCAACCTGCCATATTTAATTGTCAATTAGAAATACTTTTCCACTCTCATCTCTTATTTGACCTTCTTCCTGGTCTGGTGTGTGGGTGACTTGAATAAAGTTCAAAAGAGCAGGTGGGAAGAACAGAAAGCATGCCCCGTGACCGCCACATGCCGTGTTCTACACGTCGATTAGGTCAAGTGCACTAATCACACCGCTTGGACATCCCACACCTTACTAACTTTTTTTCCTGTGTTGTCTTTTTTTTTTTTTTTTTTTTTTTTTGCGGTACGCGGGCCTCTCACTGCTGTGGCCTCTCCCGTTGCGGAGCTCAGGCTCCGGACGCGCAGGCTCAACGGCCATGGCTCAGAGCAATGTTTTCCAACATTTTATCGTGAGGCAGTTTACACGGAGTACTAGATACACCTCCTCGTTGTTGTATTTGCTCCCCCCGGCCAACCTTCTGCTCTCAGAATCTCCTCCTGGGTCCATATTCCTGCTCTTGAAGAAAATGTCTTACAACTTCCTTTATAGGATGGAATCGTCTGCAGGTGACACCCTCATTTTTGTTCCTGTTTTTTTAAATGTTGCCCAATTCTTTATTTTTAATAACCTTGAGATATAATTTATATCCCCAAAACTTCACCCCTTCTAGTGTGCAATTCACTGACTTCTAGTGAATCTACAGAGTTGTGCCAACAGCACCACTAATTCCAGAACATCTTCATCCTCTCCAGAAGAATCCGCATTTGCAGTATCAGTCACTCCCTACCTCCCCTCCCCCAGCCCAGGCCACCGCTCATCTGCTCTCTGTCTCTATGGATTTGCCCGTTCCAGACGCTTCACATAAATAGAACCACATAGTATGTGGGCTATTGGGTCTGGCTTCTCTCACTCAGCACGTGTTCAAGGTTCATCCACCTTGTAGCCTGTGTCAGTGCTTCCTTCCTTTTACGGCTGAGTTACAAGGCTGCTGTGTCGGTGGACCCCATTTTGTAGGCTGTTCCCAGTCTCCGGCTATCGTGAAAAGTGCCGCTGTGAATGTTCGTGTGCACATTTACGTGTGGACATAACGGTTTCAATTCTCCTGGGCGTACACCTGAGAGCAGAGCTCTGG
Source organism: Physeter macrocephalus (assembly GCF_002837175.3). Classification (NCBI taxonomy): domain Eukaryota; kingdom Metazoa; phylum Chordata; class Mammalia; order Artiodactyla; family Physeteridae; genus Physeter; species Physeter macrocephalus. Next base: position 54,253,827 of record NC_041230.1, on the reverse strand, counting down.
GCCAGATGCCAACTGTCGCCGGCGTTCTTGAACAGCTGTTCTACTAAAGACCCGATTCCGCGTAGAGCATTTTTCCCTCAACGCCTCTGCTTCTGATGTTCCCTCCCCCCAGGAGGTGGTCCGCCCTTCCCTCTGGCTGCTTCTGGATCATGCTCGTCTTCGGCGTTCTGCGTGTGTCCAGGCACGGCTTCCTCTGTATTTCTACGTGAGATCTGTTCTGCTTCCCCAGTCCTTTACGTGTCATCTTCCTTCTATCCTCTCCTTCTGGGATTCCAGACACACATTCATTAGACCGTCAATGCGGCGTGCTCCTTCGGACACGACTTTCTCTGAGGACCCCCCAGAGCTGGGACTTTCTGGGGTTGGAAGAGGCCATGCCATTGAACAGCGCAGCTTGCTTGCGGGAGCGCCCCAATTCTGAAGGCTCATGCTGCCTCGAGGGACACCGTGGCTGGAGACACTCCATCGTGCAGCCCCCTGCACCCCAGGCCCATCACAGGACTGTCAGGACAGCCACGCCCCTTCCTCTGGAAGGGCCCACACAGCTACATGAGGGCCGCCACAGGCCCGGGGGCCGTCTCCTAAGAGGACACAACGCGACAGCCGCCGTGGTCATAAATACATTTTATTCCATTAGAAACGCACAATCACAGCGCTGACAGCATCCCCCCTAGAAAAGTAGGTAAGCAACGTTTCCATCAAAATCGTTAGTCTTCTTTTGCAGATACCTATTCGCGTTACACTGAACAGAGCACACAGCAAAAGGCTTCTGCTACTCCACTTTTTTTTCAATTTTGTTTTTTGTTATAAACACCATAGCAAATTAAAAAAGCTGTTTGAACAGAGAAAAATATCGTAGTTCTTGATTTCCCGCGTGTACTTAACGCAACCGCGCTGTGCTTCCTGCTCCGTCCCCGTACACGGCGGGGTGATCAAAAGAAACAGGGTCTTCGGGCGGGGGCGGCAGGGGCTACCGTCGTCTTTATTTACCGGGGCGCTCTCCCCGAGGATGAGGCACTCGGATGCACTTGAGCAGAACGTGTGCGGGCCCCCTCCCGTGCGAAGCCGAGGGACGGGTGCGTGTGAACGGTGCGGGCGACGGGAACCAGGCTGAGCGGCGGCTCTGGCTCGGGCCCTGTCTGGTCGGCGGCCGTCCCCTCACTGGATCTGGATGGCCCCATGCTCCAGCTGCATCTCGGACTGCAGGGTGGGCTGCAGGGCGTCGGCCGCCTGCAAGAGGGGAGAGGGGGCTTTCTATCAAAGGGCCCAGTGTAGACCCCCAGGCCCCTCCCTGGTCACGGACACCAGCCGTTTTCAGGCACAGAGTAAACACACACCCGAGCTGGAGGGTGGGGCTGGGGGCCCGAGTGTCGCCCCTGCTCTGGGAGAGGATGCTGCCGGCAGCTGTGACAGATCCAGGGCCACGGTCCATCTCTGCGGAGCCCTGTCTTGGCCCCTGCTCCCCCCTCACCCACCCACCGCCTCCCACACGTGCCCCTCAGCTCCCGCCACCAGCGCTGCGTTCCCGTTCCCACCCCGCTTCCCACTGGGCGTGCACTCCAAGTGGTCAGCGTATTCACAGTTTTAAGGTAGTTTAAAGCAAAAAAAACACAGTCTTGGGATAAGACACTGACCATCCATCTCAGCCACCAAGAAAGGGCTCCCAGATGGAGATCACTTGGGGGGTTTTTCAGACTCCCCTAAGCCGCTGGTCAAAGGCAACACCAGACGCTCAGAGGTGGGCTCCACGGCTCCCCTGAGGACCTGTAGCTGGAGGGGCCCGGGGGGTGGGGCGGTGCGCGGAGGAGGAGGTAGAGAAAGCCACACAGCGGAGGCAGGGTCCCGGGCCAGCGCTCCGCCTACGACTGCAGCTCAAGGGGGAGGCAACACGGCATTTTCGTAGCCGGGGTGGGGGGGTGGGGGCGGTTCCCTACCTATCTGAGAACTCAGCACAGGCCTCCTCCGCGCCATCCCGAGGCCACAAGAGGGACTGGGCTGGAGGGACAACACAGACGTGGACCTTCTGGAAAAGGGAAGTGACTGGCGCGTGCTGGCAGCTGCAGAGGGGGGGCGCTCCAGCCCTGCCACAGGCTGCGGGGGACCCTCCCCTTGAAGGTCTGGAAGAGGCGGCTCTGAGCCCAGGCACCGGGATGGTGGGGCAAGGGCGGGGGCACTCGGGAGGCCCACACTCTGCTGGGGAGCCCTGCCCTTCCCCCTCGTCCTCAAAACGCGGCAGGAGACCAGGGCCCCAGGCAGGAGCGCAACACAGCGCAGTGGCGCCAGCACGGACGGGGCGCCCTCTCCCCTGCCCGTGGCTGCCCCGGGGAACGGGCCCACCCCTCACGCAGCCTCTGGGGCTCGGGGGGCTCGAGACCCGTCCTTCCCCAGGCACCAGATGACGAGTATGACCCTGTTCTGAGCAGCAAACTCTGGAAGGAAACCCACAGGAGGGTGGGAGGCCTCCTGCTAAAGAAGAGACCATCGGGAGACCCTTCCCCGTGCATGAGGAGGGCAGGGGCCCAGGGAGGAGCCTGGGCCCCGGGGACCGAGCCCTTCTGCAGGGAAGCCACCCCGGGAAGTGCACGTGTCCCCCGCCGATCTACTGCTCTGTGTCCTACGTGGTCCCCAAGACCTGCCAGGTGTGACTGGAGACCAAGACACTGGTGGGAAGTCAGGCGCTGGGAGCTCAGTGGACGTGGCTCCCCCTCGACAGCAACGTCCGCACAAAGACCACAGACCTGGGCCGGGAAGACCCGCCACACGACACGCACCCCAGATTCAAGGCACACGCTCTGAGGACCCCCACGCGTGTGAAGCAGCAATGACATGGGCGTCAGACATGGGCTCCCAGCTTGGACAGAGCCCCGGCGTCCTTCTTTAGGACAGATGTCCCCCGCACCACATCAAAAAGCTTGTCCACCCCCCCCACCCCAAGTTCTGTGGGCTCTCTGTCGGCCTCATGCCCTCTCGGTCAATCTCCAGAGTGGCACATGCCTCTCTGGTCACCGCTGCACGAAAGCACAGGCGTCCACTGCCCCCCCGGTCAATCTCCAGAGTGGCACATGCCTCTCTGCTCACCGCTGCACAAAAGCACACGTGTCCAGGCCGCGGCTGCTGCCCACGTGGCACAGCGGACAGGTCTGGGGAGAGCAGGGGGCTGCGCCTTCTCCAGGACACACGTTCCAAAACTCTGGGCCAGGGGGGGACTTGTGAACCAGGGTTAAGCCCCCGCAGGACCGCTGATCACCCAGCCAGCCACCTAGTCACCGGGGCCACCTTGGGCCACCTGCCTGGCCCTGGTGAGCCACGTTCCTCAGCAACTACCAGCGGGGACAGGACACGACACCTAGCACGGCGACCAGCGGAGGCCGGGAGGGGACGGGGACCGCGTGGAAACTCGGGGCTTTAATTCTAAGCGTCAAGGCCGACGGCGTGAAACGCGCAGCTCATCAGTGCTGGGCAGAGGAGGGGGTCCGGGGAGGAGGCAGGGAGGGGCCAACAGGCTGAGGTCACAGTGATGAGAGCCCCCCTGCCCAGAGGCGCTCAGCGGTGAGTCAGTGAGTCAAGCCCACAGCCCGAGGTGTGGGGGCACCCGTGTCACCCTGGCACCAGCAGCCTGAGCTGCTCCAAGGGCACCCTCTCCGGGCCGCACCCTGACAGACCTTGATCACACCGCTCCAAAGAGGCTCAGGCACGAGCCCGGGGGCCCACGCCTGGCTCCCCCATACCCAGGGGAGGCCACAACGGTCACCCGACCAAGCCCACTCACTGGGGCCGGAGGTGCGAACGCTTCGAACGTCTCGAGCAGCAGCCCCCCTGCCAACCTGACGGCTCAGAAACTGTCCAGATGGAGCCCGAGCGCTGCTTTTCTGGGGCTCCCGGGAGAGCGCCAACCGCGAGCAGCGCGGGAAGAGGACTGCAGCCCAGCGTGGCACAGCTCGGCCCACCAGAGGCTGCCACGGGGGCAAAGGGCAGAGGCCACAGGCAAAGGTTGCAAACTGACTGCCCGCGGCCGGCAGGCGCGCAGACCCTGGGCCGGCCCTGCCCCAGCCCGAGGAACAAAAAGGTCTCAGGTACACTTAATTTGGCCTCTAAATTTATACGTAAACATTTGCATGAGACAAGAGCATCTCAAGAAATGGTTTAAGGCTGGTATCTGGGCCAAGAAGTAACCTCTCACCTTTACACTTTCAGGCACTTACAAGACACGGAGTCCCAAGCGAGCGCCGACATCCACACCACGCACCTCTCATGGACCACTTACCTTCCGCGCAGGAGAAGGCCCAAGGCAGAAATGCCCAAGCGTGTTCACTACCTGCAGGAGGCCCGGGCCCTGTCCACTTCCCAAAGGGAGGACCCACCTGGGCTGCGGCGGTGTGGTCTGTCACCGGCGCCAGCTGCACGTACTGGACCTGGATGTCGCTTCCCTGGAGCGGCGAGCCGTCCACCCCCGTGGCAGCAGGGTCCGAAGAAGCCACGGCTATCAGCTGGGCCCCCTGCAGCACCTGCAGACACAGAGCAGAGCCGCGTCAGCACAGACGGCGCCGGGGGAGGCTGCCCCGTCCTACCTGGACGGCGGGGCGGGGCGGGGCACCTGCTGACCAGGGCGCGGCGTGCGGATGTGCACGGCAGGACCAGGCCGCTCCACCGCGACTGCAAGTCACCTCCCTCAAACATCCAAGTGCTGGACACAGAGAGGGGCTTCCAGGCCTTACAGGAGAAACACCCGAAGAGCGAAGTGAACGCAGGGACGTGGCCAAGGCCGGGTCTGAGATGGAACGGGAGCTAAGGCACCTGGAGACCCTCCCAGAGTCAGCGCTTTCGCAGGTTCACGGAAAGGGGAGCCTGAGGGCAGCCAGGAGGACGGGCAGACGGCGGCAGGGCCTCGGCCCTGCGGCAAGCAAGACGCACTCACTCGAGCGTCGGGGAGAAGCGGCCCCCAGACGGCGGGGGGGCGGGGCGGGGCACCTGCTGACCAGGGCGCGGCGTGCGGATGTGCACGGCAGGACCAGGCCGCTCCACCGCGACTGCAAGTCACCTCCCTCAAACATCCAAGTGCTGGACACAGAGAGGGGCTTCCAGGCCTTACAGGAGAAACACCCGAAGAGCGAAGTGAACGCAGGGACGTGGCCAAGGCCGGGTCTGAGATGGAACGGGAGCTAAGGCACCTGGAGACCCTCCCAGAGTCAGCGCTTTCGCAGGTTCACGGAAAGGGGAGCCTGAGGGCAGCCAGGAGGACGGGCAGACGGCGGCAGGGCCTCGGCCCTGCGGCAAGCAAGACGCACTCACTCGAGCGTCGGGGAGAAGCGGCCCCCAGACGGCGGGCCACCGGTCGGGTCTGAGAAGCAAGCAGAAATGTGCATGTGAGTCACAAGACGCCAGGCTCCAGAGGGAGCCGAGACGGGCTCTGGGTGTGGAGAGGAGACACGAGCTGCAGGGTGAGGCCCAGGTCCCGGGGGAGGATCCGACTTGCTCCAAGGAGACACACCACGGATCACGGACCCCCGTCCTGCACACCGGGAACCCCACCTGGACTGTGCCTGGAGGGAGGGACAGGTGAGGCCCCCAGACGGGCTCTGGGTGGCGCCATCCCTCACGAGCACCCACACCAGGCCCCCCCACGGGCAGGCGGGCGGGCCGGTGCCTCGACGCCCCACAGGGAGGGTGGCGGGCGGGCGGGGGGCTCCGAGGCTCTGCCTTCACGGGAGTGAGCTGCCATGAGCTGTGGGGCTGTTGACTTGGGTCCGCACTCCCACCCCCTCAAATTACACGCCCACCGGACCACCTCCTGGGGGCGCCCGTCAGCTGCCCAGGGCGGGGCCGCCGTAGTCAGGCTTCCTGACCAGCCCACGGCCTCCCACACGGGGTCAGAGCTGAAGATGCTGAAAATACAGTCTGCAGTTTCAAACGCGGCTCTAGTTCGTGATGAGCTGAAGTTCCATTTCTTCAATGACGAATCCGTCAGTGGAAAAAAACAGGAAAATTCGATTTTCAGAATAGAAGACGGAAGAAAGTCCTGACTGGTTTTCCTTTTGTGTCTTCGGAAGCCATCTGCAAACAGTTTCACACCTCGTAGCGGCCAGCTCTGCTGGGCAGACTGACGGCCCAGAGACGGGTATGTCCCAATCCCGGGCCCCGGGCCGCGTGCCCTGACAGCAAGGGCACTTTACAGATGGCACTGAGCCGGTGATCAAGGTGGGGACGGCGTCCTGAAGCATCTGCTGGCCCCGTGTCACACAGGCGGCTCAGAAAGCAGAGAACCTTCCCACCTAACAAAGCGCGGACACCACGCTGATTTGGAAGATGGAGCAGGGGCCACCAGCCAAGGAATGCAGCACCTCTGTCTCCCCGGGATTCTCCAGAGGGAACCAGCCCTGTGACCCCTAAGCTTCGGCCAGCAGGGCCCGTGCTGGACTCATGGCCTCCAGGCTGTGAGAGGACAAGCTTGTGCACACTCCACCAGGTGTGGTCACGTGTCCCCGCAGCCACAGCCCACGTAGATGGCCACGCTCATCTCCTTGGCTTCCTCCTTCCGGGTGGGAACCGGCTTCTAGGTCCCCAAATGAGCTGACCTGACAACAACGGCTCCCTGTAAAACACCACTCTGTCCTGTATTAACTGTTTGTACTAATGAGTTCACGAGAGGTTTTAAAAAATTGGAGAAAACTGACGTCCCCTCTCCCATTCATTTTCTCTTCCCCAGAACTCATCTGCCACCAGATCATTCACGGTCAGAAAGACAGACATAGGCCTGCCCCGTTCTGCAGCTCTGCCACCCCGTCGCCAGGGAGCAGCCGCCCCCTGGACCCCGTGGGGGCGAGCAGCCTCGGGCAGCAGCCGGCGTGGCCCCAGCAGAGCAGAGGGCAGCGGAGCTCGGGGGTCACCCACGCTCAAAGCCCAGCGCCCCCTCCCCAGGAGGCCAGGAGCACCTCTGCTGGGGTTCAGTCACCCCCGTGGCTTTTTACGGAAGCACAGCATGTCCCAGGAGGGCCTCCGGCCCACACACTCCCAGCAGGGACAGAAAGTCAAAGGATCCCAGCTGGGAAGCCAGCGGGGCCTGAAGGCAGGGGGACGGGAAGCTGAGTTTAGTCATTTTCCCACAAAGGGCAAAAAGTCAAAAGCCCACCCAAAATCACACAGCCACGACACGTTTCCCTACTCTGAGCAAACCGAACAGACGGGCGTGTTCTTACTCTCACAAACGCGTGTCAGGACGAGGACCCCCGCGGGTGACCTCCATGGGGGTGGCTCTGCCAGCCGGGCCGGCAGTCCCCCACCCCCAGGCACGCCCACTCCCCACTGGCCTGTGCCCCAGCCGCCTGCTCGGCCGTCCAGCCTGCCGGACCACCGCCCCCGCTCCACCGCTGGCCTCCCCTCCCCTGAGGACGGGGCCGGCATCGGGGACCAGGCACTCCCGCGCCCCCGGGCCCCTCTGAGCCCTGGCTGCCTCGGCTACCGTGCACCTGACTCCAGACTCAGCCCATCCCACGTCAATGGGAACATGAGCTCCACGGCGACACGGGTGGGAGGGGTCTCTTCTGTTCACTGCCAGAGCCCCAGCGTCCAGCAGTGTACCTGACGCTCAGGAACTATTTCTGAAGTAAGCGAAGATCACGCTGATGTTGATGAGGATAGAGAATGAGGAACAGGAGGGGAGCGGAGCGGAGCTGGTCCCAAAGCACAACGTTCAGAAGTGTGTCCGCACGCCCTGGCTCTCTTGTGGTCCACTCTGCCCCGAGCCTGGCAGTTCTGGGGGAACCCAAGAGACTCAAACGAAAAGCTTTCCGAAGAAAACAGGAGGAAGGAGGGGTTAAGCGTTAAGGAGAGACCTTGTCAGCTGGAGGATACAGTCTGGTTAGGATGCCTTTCTCGCCAAGAGTGACAGCTCTGGAGCTGTGAGCCGGGAAGAGGCAGGAAGAAACACACAAGCCAGGCTCACTGCCCGCGTGCTCCGTCCACCCACCCGGGGCCTCGGGAGCAGACGCAAGGGCAAGCCCCTGGCCCCCTGTGAAGAGACGCATGCACATCCCCGAGCCGGGCCCTGGAAAGGCAAGGTCAGGCTAGGGCCTCTGGGTCCCCAGGCTGGCCCTGCATCAAAGGCGGACACCGACACCGAGAACCCAAGGAGCGGGTACGCACACGTGCTCTGCAAACCTCAAAGCACCAGCCGAAGGCCGGCACAGCACGGAGGGCTCAGCGCAGTCATCCGCTCCTGGTGGGCGGGGCGGGGCGGGGCGGGGGGCGGCGGAGCACAGACACGTTACACCGCGAGATTACAGCGAGCAGCGGACGGAAGTAGACGGAACTCACCGGTGAGACTGAACGTACGAAACGGACGTTGGCTTTTTCTCTGAGTCTGAATCTAGCCATGTAAGCCATCTCGAGTTAACTAAATTGTCTCTAATGACCAAACTCCAGCGAGCGGCTGGCCTTCACCGGACACTCCCCAGCACCCGCTGCCCACATGCGCGGAGACACGCCCCCCCCCCCCCCCCCCCCCGCCGCCCCCCCCGGTTAGGGGCCACCCCCGTGCGCGG